>NC_081790.1:1847656-1890156 GCF_963082965.1 Carassius carassius | reverse complement strand
TAAGAACAGTATTAAGAACCAAACAAACTTTTGAATGGGGTTATTTTAATAATTTCTGAATTTTTTTTTCTTTTTTTGTCTTGTGGACTATATGCAAAAATATTTTATGTAAAATATCTTACTCAGGAAAGTACTAAATAAAAAAATAACATGCATTTAGTATGATCTCTCTAGTTTTTTGAAAATTATTCACATTTTCACAGATTCTGCAAGGGGTTCCCAAACTTTCGCATGCCACTGTAGATGCCTATGAAATATGAATATAAAAGTTTTTTAATTCTTTTACTTTTTTTGTGTTTAAAAATAAGAGACGATTGTATATATATACATACAGTTATATTTAAATATTAGTGCTGGGCAACAATTTTCATGAAATAAATTTTACGGAATTTTTTTACAGCGAATATGAGTATTTTTAAATAGTAATATAAACAATTTTCCTATATGATTGGGTCCGTTTTATTTGCTGGATGTTGTTTTATCCGTTTTCCAGTAAAGAGATCGCCCAGTACATCGATGTAACGCACAACTTCACGCTGATCAAGAGCAGCGTCCGCTTGGGTCAGCTAATGCACTACGACTACTCCAGTCACAAATACGTCTTCTCCATCGGCGAGAACCTCAGGTCTCTGCTGCCGGACTCGTCTCCCGTCCTCAACAAGCGCTTCAACAGCTGTGCCGTGGTGGGCAACAGTGGCATCCTCACCGGCAGCCGCTGCGGTGCGCAGATCGACAGCTACGACTTCGTCTTCCGCTGCAACTTCGCGCCCACCGAGATCTTCCATCGTGACGTGGGCCGCCGGACCAACCTGACCACCTTCAACCCCAGCATCCTGGAGAAATACTACAACAACTTGCTGACCATCCAGGACAGGAACAACTTCTACCTGAGCCTGAAGAAGCTGGATGGAGCCATCCTCTGGATTCCCGCCTTCTTCTTCCACACGTCGGCCACCGTCACGCGAACGCTCGTCGATTTCTTCGTAGAGCACAAGGGCCAGCTGAAGGTGCAGTTAGCCTGGCCAGGAAACATTATGCAGTACGTCAACAGGTGAGATCTTAGAACCAAGCTACCAAAATAAAAGTGTAATAAATATGTGACCCAGGACCAGAAAACCAGTCATAAGGGTCAATTTTATGAAACTGAGATTCATGCATCATTTGGAAGCATCTGAATGAATAAATAAGCTTTCCCATGATGAATGGCTTGTTATGATAGGACGATATTTGGCCGTGATTATTATTACAACTATTAGAAAATCTGGAATCTGGGGGTGCAAACAAAATCAGAATATTGAGAAAATCGGCTTTAAAGTTTTACAAATGAAGTTCTTAGATATGCAAATTACTAATCACAAATTAAGTTTATATATATTTACTGTAGGAAATGTACAAAATATCTTCATGGAACATTATCTTTACTAGGGTTTGACCCGTACGATGTATTGTTGGGTATTGCTACAAATATAACTGTGCTACAGTTGGTTTTGTGCTCCACAGTCACATATTTTAAAACTGGAGAATATATATAAAAAAATAATAATAAATATCAATTCTAGAAAATAATTTGAAATGAAGGTTTTCTGTATTTCGCATTTATATTTATTTTTAGAGATTTATATATTTTTACTTTTAAAGGGGTGGTTGTTTGTGATTTTTTTCTTTTTTAAATTCTGTCCGCTTAAATTAATGCCTACAAAAATGGCTTTTTTAGGGACTACAACGAGCTTCTTCCCGGGTTTGTGATGTCACAAAACCTGATAAACCCCGCCCCCGGGAACATGCAGAAAAGGGGGCGTGGCCATGTTGCACCGCTTTAGAGAAAAGAAAGAGAAAACTAGACGATACATGTAAAATCTATTCATATCTGAATCACGATTCTGTCTTATAATGATTCTAATGGATTCACAAGTTTTAAAATCAATGTTTTAAAGCAGTGGTTCTCAGTCCTGTTCCTTGGGTCGCCCTGCTCTGCATCTCTCTCTCTTTCAGATCATCAGATCAGCTCCAACAATAAACTGTGCCTACGAGAAGCGTTAAACATGGACACACGTGTGGTTGTCATACTGTATTAAAGCTTTAATCAGGATAAAACTGTATAGGGTTTACAAATAACAGCATATCTAAAAGTACGAGACAACATAAAACAAAAAAACTAAATTAAGAGCCTAGTTAACCAATCAGAAGCCATATTCTATTACTGAGGGAGGGGCTTCATAAAAGCAGGAAGTGATCAGCGCATTTCTCAAGGGAAGTGTAGAATAAAGGCAAATTATGTGAAAAATAATGTTTTTATTTATTTATTTATTTTATTAAGCATTAACACTATTAGACTGCACCCCATAAACAGTCAACCGCCCCTTTAAGAATGTCTTACACTCTTTCAAAACTGTAAGATAAATAAATAAATAAATAAATAAATAATAGAAAATGGTTGCAAAGTGATTAAAACAGTTTCAGCCTGATGTTAACAAAAGTTATTAATAATATTTTGAAAACTTAAGTTATTTTAAATAAATAAATAGGGTTGTTTATTATTATTGAAAACTGATTGAGTTTTTTTTATTTTATTTTATTTTTTATAATTTTAGCCTGTCATTACTGATGTTTTAAAACTAAAGACTTTATAAATAAGTAAATAAATAAGTAACAATAATAGAAAAATACAAAATAGAAAGCTTAAGTTTTATATTTAGTCATTTTAAATATTTTAATCACTTTTAAAAATTCTTACTAATTACTACGAATTACTAACTATTCTTAATAATGAATTAATTATAGAACATTGCTACTTACTGATTCGTTTTTTTTTTTTTTTTTTAGAATTTAAGGGTTTTATTTTAAAGAATTTCTTGAACTTTTAAAATAACAATAAGAGAAATTTATTGCAAAGTCATTAAAGGTTGCAAACCACAACCATGAAACTTTGCAACATATGCAAATATCTCAGATGAAGCAGAAATCATGATCACGTGCAGCCTTCCCAAGTGCTATCATGTTGGTTTTTGGACGTGGAAGCGAGCAGAAGATGAGATTATCAGGATGTCTGTAAATGAGAGTTACCCTGTTTAACCCTCATTCATCGACTGAGCTTTTGTCCTGTAATCTACTGCAATCCCATCAAACAGAGTCGATGTGATTTCACTCTGGAAGACGCTCACAAGATCACAAGAGGATTCATAGAGTTCATCATTTAATTATAACTTTTATTTAATATTTTGACATTTGATTTAAATAGATGAAATTATATGAATGTTACTAAAAGTTTTTAAACTTTATAAATAATATTTAAAAAATGTAAAGTAAATAAATAATTGCATTTAAAAAAATGTTTAAAGAATTTGTTAAATCTAAAATAAATAAATAAATAAATAGCATTAGAAAGTTTTTTAACACACAAATAAGTAAATAAATATTTAAGTACCATTGAAAGTCATTACAAGCTCAGAATGGTTAAAACCCCTAGACATGTTCAGAATTATTTTAATTGAGAAACTGAAAGCATGTTCATCATAGAAAGAGGTGTGGGAATTAAAATCTTTAATGTTAGACCTATAAACACACACACATATTGTCCCAGTATTGTCCCAGTGGTTAAGTGTTAAGTGTCTCTGTGACTGTATTAGAGATGCTGGCTGAACTAACCTTGCTCTGAGCGAAACATCTGAACACACACACACACACACACAGGAGCCGCTGACCTTCATGGGTGTATTGTCTCCGTTTTCCCTCAGACACGTGTGCCACTTTGGGTGAAACACATTAGAAACAAACACATTTTGTTTCCCGGGGGTTTCTGGGTAAACGCTGGTCCATTGCCATCAACTCTATGTGAGGATATTTGACTCAATTCATGCTGAAGTTTTGGGTTTTGCAGGTAAAGCAATGGTGGATTTGAGGTGCCAAAGTGCAGAATGTACTGAGATCAGCCCTTATGGAAACACTGTAACATTTATGTTAATTACATAATTTATTAATTACATTTTTTTGTTGCAATCTTTTGTTATTCCAGAGTTATAGATTTTTATTCCGTTTTACAATAAAATTGTAATAATAAATAAATAGACAGACAGATTAGAAAGGGTTTATAATTAATTTTCACATTATTGTTGATATCACAGGTTTTATGTATAATAAATCAATTGGTTGATGAATGTAAAATGTATTAGTATAATTTAATTTTATAAAGGTTATTAAAATTGTAATTTAAATTTTGTGTTGATTATATTTGTAGTAAATACATTTTTATAGGGCATCTAGAATTAGAATTTGTAGCAATAGCCAACAATACAATTTTTCTTTTATGCCAAAAATCATTAGGATATTAAGATCATGTTCCATGAAGATATTTTTTAAATTTCCTACAGTACATATATCAAAACTTAGTTTTTGATTAGTAATATGCATTGGAAAGTATTTCATTTGGACAACTTTAAAGGTGATCTTCTCAGTATTTAGATTTTTTTTTTTTTGCACCCATACATCATGGAATGCTTATTTATCCAGCATTGATGTTTGAATTTGAATTTAAAACAAATGGACTCTTATGACTGATTTTGTGCTTCAGGGTCACACCTGACATAAGCAGAAGTGTTCACTCTTGCTGTCTGCAGGTATTGGAAGACAAAGCAGCTTTCCCCGAAGCGTCTGAGCACAGGGATCCTGATGTTCACGCTGGCCTCGTCTCTGTGTGAACAGGTGCACCTGTACGGATTCTGGCCCTTCGGTTGGGACCCCAACACAGGCAAAGAGCTGCCCTACCATTACTACGACAAGAAGGGCACCAAGTTCACCACCAAGTGGCAGGAGTCCCACCAGCTGCCCACCGAGTTCAAACTGCTCTTCAAGATGCATGCGGACGGCGTCCTCAAACTCAGCCTCTCCCGCTGCGCCTGAGGTCAGAGGTCAAGGTGTGGGGTTGTTCGGTCTCGCTAATGGACGGTTGTCGTGATTGCCCTGGATTTTATTTCTGAAACTGTCCACACTGAGCTTGTTATTGATAACTAATGATATCAGTGCTAGTGCTAGAATTGGCTCCATCAGTGATAGAAAGGAAGACTGGTGACACTTTACAATAAGGTGACATTAGTTAATGCATTAACTAATATTGGCTTACACCTTTACTGCAGTATTTATTGAGATTTAGCTCACCCACATGGCAAAAACATAAAATATTTTACACTTATATAGATAAAAAAAAAAAAATTGGCCAAAAAATTATAATTTCAAAATATGTTTGTGAATATATTTTCTTCCGATATTTTTTAACCATTTTTTAAACATAACTTTGTCATTGTTATTGTTATTTATTAAAAACTGCTGATTAATAACTTGTGTTAGCTCACCCATACAGCAACAAACTAAAAAATGTAATTAAATTAATATATATATATATATATATATATATATATATATATATATATATATATATATACAGTACAGACCAAAAGTTTGGAAACATTACTATTTTTAATGTTTTCGAAAGAAGTTTCTTCTGCTCATCAAGCCTGCATTTATTTGATCAAAAATACAGAAACAAATGTAATATTGTGATTTATTATTACAATTTAAAATAATTGTTTTCTATTTGAATATACTTTAAAATAATAATTTATTCCTGTGATGCAAAGCTGAATTTCCAGCATCATTCCTCCAGCCTTCAGTGTCACATGTAACATCAGTCGATCACATGATCGTTTAGAAATCATTCTAATATTCTGATTTATTATGAGTGTTGGAAACAGTTCTGCTGTCTCATATATTTGATCAATAAAAGGTTAAAAAGAACTGCATTTATTCAAAAAAAAATCTAATAATATATATTCTAATAATATATTTTCTTTACTATCACTTTTTATCAATTTAACACATCCTTGCTGAATAAAAGTCTTGATTTTATTTAAAAAAAAGAAAGAAAAAAAAATTACTGACCCCATATTACTGACCAGTAATGTATATTGTTATTACAAAATATTTATATTTTAAAAACATAGCTTCTTTTTTTTTTACTTTTTATTCATCAAAGTATCCTAAAAAAGTATCACATGTTCTGAAAAAATATTAATCAGCAGAACTGTTTCCAACTTTGATAATGAATCATCATATTAGAATGATTTCTAAAGGATCATGTGATAATGATCCTAAAAATTCAGCTTTGCATCACAGAAATAAATGATAATTTAAAGTATAATACATTTAAAAACAATTATTTTAAATTGTAATAATAAATCACAATATTACATTTTTTTCTGTATTTTTGATCAAATAAATGCAGGCTTGATGAACAGAAGAAACTTCTTTCAAAAACATTAAAAATAGTAATGTATCCAAACTTTTGGTCTGTACTGTATATATATATATATATATATATATAATTTTTTTTTAATGTACCAGAAATAGCCCATAAATTATAATAATTTCAAAATATATTTTCTAACAAAATATTTTTTTGGCCATTTTTCTTTTTTTTTTAATATATATAACTTTTGTTGTTGTTAGTTGATAAAAATACAGTTGTCAGTTCATGTTAGCTTAGCCATAGAGCAAATAAATAAATATTATATATTTTAAAATATATAAAAAGGCCAAAATAATAATCATTTAAAAAATATTAGTCAAAATATATTTATGTAAATATATGTTCTACCAATATATTCATTGGCCATTTTTTATATATATTTAAAAAATATAAATATATTTTTTAAAACATTTTTTTTTAATGTTGCCCTCCATATATTTCAATCCAGTAATGTCACATTAAAAAAAAAAAAAATTATTTATTCTCTATAATATGTGTGAAAAAGAAATATATTTTAAAATGTATTTTATTGTCTATAAAATACATTTTAAATATATTTTGTTATATAAAGGCTGAAAATAAATATATTCCATATATTTCATTGAGCTTCACTCGTTACAACATATATTTAGGGTTTCCTTTTTATGGGCTATATGGGCATTATGATTATTATTTTTATTTTATTTTTTTATCAGATGCTTTAGGGTTTTTATTGTCAGTTCATTTAACTAAATAATTATCTAATGTTAACTAATGGAATCTTGTTGTAAAGTTGTATCTGCTCAAAGCATTTATCAGCTCATTTTATCAAATGGACAATCAAACAGCATCATGTTGCAAAATAATAACCTAAATATATTGCAAATATAAAGCACATCAAAGAAATGCTTCAATTTAGGGTTCTTTTGAATAATTATCTACAGACCAGATGGGTTCAAGTAAGTAACCACCTAGCAACCAACGACGACACCCTAGCAACCGCATAGAAACACCCTGTCAACGACCCACAACACAAACACCACATGCATTTTCTTCAGAAAGTTTTGTTTTGTAAATGTCAGAGAAGGGCAAGGATGATGCTTATATTCTGCATGGATTACTAGGTTATGTTGTTGAATTATTATATAGACACAGTTAAGTCTAATCAAAGCATTTAATTAGACAAAGTCTGTGTCAATCAATGAGTTTGCACCAATGTGGAGCCACTGGGCGGGGCTTCCTCAAGGGGAGGCTGTGATTGGCTCGTGAGAGCTGAAGAAATATCAATGTTTACTTTACATATAATATTGTCTATGAATATGAATGATGTCAGTTTATGTCTTTATGAATGTTTAACATTTCTGTGTGTGCTGAAAACCAGGTGTCACATCGTCTTTAATATTTATTCCTCTCTTTTTAATATACAGAATTTTGTTTTATAGATGATAATGTAAAAGCATATGTATTGATAAAGATTATGCTAGTGTTGTTTGTATCTGGCTTCCTGAACCCATACGGCAAAAAATATATTTTAAACATATTTTTAAATATATTTCAAAATATGTAAAAAAAAAATGGTCAAAAATGTATTTGTTCAAATATGTTTCAATATATATATATATATTTACAAATACATTTTTTGTCCATTTTTTTCTATATATATATTTTTGAAGATATATTTTAAAAATATCAATATATTTTTTAATGCATTTTAAAAATACATTTTTCCCTCCGTATATTTCTATCCAAAAAACACAGTCACATATGAACACAATACATTTGAATAAAAATAATTAACAAATTAAACCTAAATGTAGTTTACTGTAAGACTGGAAATGTATTTTCCTGCCACTCAAAAACATTTTTAAATATTTTGTGATATGAAGGTTGAAAGTAGATATATTTAACATTTCTAACAGCTTCATTGTTTACAGCATATATTTAAAATATACTGTATTTTAGCCAGAAAAAAATATATATTTCTGCCGTATAAGACTGAACCAAATGCAGTGACAAAACTGTTTTCATATGAAACTTAATTTAATGAAATGCAGCTGAAGAATCTTCATAATCATAATTTGTATATGCATTTAATAGTTATCCAGAACGTGTGATTATTTCGTCTTTTAGTTATTTGCTAAAATAGTTTCCACATGCTAATTTGTTTTTGCATGACCGAGCAGATTAACAAACAAATTGATTGGCTGAGAGGATTAACAAGCGATGTGATTGGCCGAGACAGTTCTGGCCTGATCAGATTACTGAATAATGTTGTTGAGTCATTTTATTTTCAGTGTATGATGCATATACTGTATAAACATCTAAAATCTTCATGTTTTTGTGAAAAATGCTAATTAATGATAAAAGCCCAAAAGCAGTCTAACTAACATAATGACATTTACCAAAGAGCATCACATGCAAAAGTCTGTCAGGATTATGATTTCTTTTTCCCATGTAAGGAGTTTTTTGTAAAATTGTTTTAAAAGTATGCAAAACACCATAAAAGTATTCACATTTCATTTTAATTCTGATATTATTGCTCACACTAATATCATCGTGCCAGATTTTGTTGCTACAATGCAATGTTTTCATATTTTGTGATATGTATGAATTATATACAAACTTTGGGGTCAGAAATGAGTACTTTTATTCATCAAGGATAAATTAAATTGATCAATTATACACAATATAGACAGTAAAGACAGTTATAATGTTACAAAAGATTTACATTTGAAATAAATAATGTTCTTTTGAACTAATTATTTGTGAATCCTAAAAAATAAAATGCATCACAGTTTTCACAAAAATATTATGCAGCACGACTGTGTTCAATATTGATAATAATCAGAAATGTTTCTTGAGCAGTAAATCATCATATTATTCTGATTTCTGAAGATCATGTGACACTGAAGACTGGAGGAATGATGCTGGAAATACAGCTGTGCATCACAGGAATAAATTACAGTTCAACAGAGATTCACCTAGAAAACAGTTATTTTAAATAGTAAAAATATTTCACATTTTTAACAGTATTTGCTGTATTTTGGATCAAATAAATGCAGACTACACTCTTAAAAATAAAGATGCTTCACGATGCCATAGAAGAACCTTTTTGTCCAAATGGTTCCATAAAGAACCTGAAGAACCTTTCTGTTTCACAAAAGCTTCTTTGTAGCGAAAGAAGATTCTAAAAATGGTTCTTTAAAGAACCTTTGACTGAATGGTTCTTTGTGGAACCAAAAATAGTTCTTCTATGGCATCGCTGTGAAAATCCTTTTATAGCTCCTTTATTTTTAAGAGTGCATGAGAAGTAACTGTATAAAAACCAC
Organism: Carassius carassius; assembly: GCF_963082965.1. Classification (NCBI taxonomy): domain Eukaryota; kingdom Metazoa; phylum Chordata; class Actinopteri; order Cypriniformes; family Cyprinidae; genus Carassius; species Carassius carassius. The sequence goes on along the minus strand of NC_081790.1, from coordinate 1,880,550 downwards.
CTACTGTATAGACCTTTTCTGCATTTTATAATTGTTTTTGTTCATTGATGTGTTCATGTTTTAGACCCTTCAGCTGCTGGGAATCTTTTCCTCACTCTTTCATTACCGTACAGACGTCATCTGTGTATGATTTCCCTCTGTGCTATCGAGCTCTTCTCCCCCAGAGAATGGTTCTGCGCTCTTTCTGAATGTCGAATGCAGTTCTTTTGATAGCGCCGACCTCTTTTGATTGTATCTGTCTGTGTTTCCGTCTTCTGAATGTGTTTCGATTGTAAGACGAGGCAGATCTCGACTTACCCAAGAATCGTTTCTGTGAATTTTTAAGAGTCGAGAAGCGAACACTGAGTGTGTGAATGATATTCTCTCCTTCTTTTAATGTGTGATCGGTTTTGTTATAAACAGAGATGTTTTCATGAAGGTGATGGTTTCAGAGCGAACAAGCAAATAAACTTCAGTGTCAGACATCAAACGTGTCTCACGTGTGCCAGTTATTATATTTTTTACAAATTATACATTATGATTTTTTTATATCTGTTTCAGATGTATCAGAAGATGCTGTGATTGACAGTCTAATGGCTGTCAGAAATATTCAGTAATTTTAGCCATATTTTGTTATTTACACTTATCATAAATCAGGTTATATGGTGAAATCTGTGAGGAAAGTTCATTATTAAAGAACACCACGTGACAGTGTTTAAGTAGAGACGTCCATCTGGACAAGATTTAAAACACAAACGTCAATCAAAGAAGAACAACACGAGCGATATGTTATTGATAATCCATGTGCGGAGGAAGAGAAAACATTGATCCTTTTTTGAAGAAAAAACATCCTTTTTTATATTCTAATGTCATAATGGTGTATCCTATCGTGCAATTGCTTTGCCAATAAAATACAGCAACACAAAGGACAAAAAACAAGCACCTTACACACACACACACACACACACACACACACACACACTCACACACACACACACACACACACTCACACACAAACACACACACACACACTCACACACAAACACACACACACACACACACTCACACACACACTCAAAAACAATCATCACCAGTTTTTTTTTGTCTAAATATAAACACACACGTTGTTGTTTATGATAAAGTTCGTTTGTTTATTGTGTCCTGCTGTCAGAGCGCTTGGCTCGCGTGTCTACTTTGACCTTTGACCCTTGTTCCTAAAAAGAGGGGTCAGAGTTTAAACAGAATGATGTAATAGCCCACCGGCTTTGTCTCTTTAGACCACACTCTTTAGTACGAAGAGCCAAAAATCTGGTTCGATCCAGGGCTGTGGGCCAATATTAGATGTAACTGTATATCCAACTCTATTGTATAAAAATAAACAATAAAAAAACTTTTTTAAATATATTTTTTTTTAATTTAAATTTAAACTTCAAATTGACTTTGTGGTATAATTTATCTAAGTGTTAACTAATAGACATCACAGTTTACTGATTGCATAAAGGATAGCGAACACTTTGTATTAGAATTTTTCTGAAATGTTATGTTGAAACATGCATTCATTCGCCCAATTTTTCCAAAACCGAAATCAAAACATTGGCTAAAGCCAGATTCATTTAACTTTATTGTCATATTAATTTCCATCACTCTAATAAATCAGAAAATACTGTCAACAGACAGAAAAAAAAATACATTTTCACCATGTTTTCAGGATTAAAATGGGTATGAAAGATGTCAACAAACCCCACAGTAAAAATCTTCAGAATATAGATAGGAGTAAAACTGTAAGTGCTGCTGAAGTGGACAAAAGACTCTTTAAAGAAATGTATTCGAATTGAAGTCTACAGACGCAACTGAAAAAGTGCGATAAAACAATCCCTTAAACGTGTACTTTGGATGTTTTCTTTCCTGAAAAAAAAACAAGAGATTATAAAAAGCTCAACAGCCAAAAATGCATGAAAACAGACTTCTGCAGTGTTTATCACAGTCAGACGAGTAGAAGAGCATTCATCAGTCTTTCCCCACAGAGCTGCAGACAGACAGTACACTACAGCGGTTTTGTCTAAGTCTTGTGTTAAAGCGGACGCTTTGTTTAGTATAATTTCATTTGTGTGCCGCACATTTCTGCCGTTTTGTGTTTCTTGTGTTGGTGATTCATAGAAAATCAATTTGGGGAGGAAAAAAGGAAAAGCAGCACATTTTCCTTCCTTTCTCTGCTCAGGAAGATTTTACTATTCATTACGTTTTTAAACTTAAAACCAAAGCTTGTAAATGAATGGTGATATTTATAATAATATCAAGCATAACTACAGTATATAGGCCTATTGGCTATTGCTTTAATATACAAATTTGCAATAGAAAGGATTTTATATAACACATCTATTATTCTTATAAATGAAGAAATCTGAATAATGAAAGTCGACTGCTGGTTGCATGTAAAAAAAACAGATTTTTGTTTATTAGAAACTATTAAATTTAGGTTCTGGGATTATTCTGTGAATCAATATGGTTTGGTTTGTCATCTCGGACAGTCTGATGTTCATCTGCAGTGACATAAACATGACTGTACACAACACTGTTCTGTGGTTCTGAGCAAAAGATAGAAATGCAAACCAGCTTCAGATAATCAATACACATTCTCTCTCTCTCACACACACACACACACACACACACACACACACAGGCTTGCTGAGAGAGCAGGGGAAAGTGCTCATTTCTCCTGCAGGGTTTCAGAAAAGCACAAGAATAGGGCAGACAGATGTGTGTGTGGTCATTACAATGGTAACTGTTTTATAAAAGTGTTTATCATTGAATGTTTTCATTAGACTTTTAGTAAAACGGCATGATTTAATCCATATTTTCAAGCATTGTAGATTATTAAACATTTTAACTGCAATTTAAATTAGTATGCATTTTTGTCACACACACACATAAGACAAAAAATGCATCATTTAAATTATTTTAAAAGATTTTTGTTCTGGAGGACGAAAGCAGTCTGAAGTCTCTGGGGTATATTTGTACCAATAGCCAAAAATACATGGTATGGCTCAAAATTATTGATTTTTCTTTTATGCCAAAGATCATTAGGATATTAAGTAAAGATCATGTTCCATGAAGATATTTAGTACATTTCCTGCCTTAAATATTTAAATGTTTGATCAGTAATATTGCTAAGAATTCATTTGGACAATTTTAAAGGTAATTTTCTCAGTGTGTATATATATATATTGCATCCACGGATTCTAGATTTTGAAATAGTTGTATCTCTGACAAATATTGTCCGATCATAACAAACCATACATCACTGGAAAGATTATTTATTCAGCTTTCAGATGATGCATAGATCCAAGTTTAGAAAAATTAACTTGGTTTTGTGGTTCAGGGTCACATATTATATGTTTATTAATATATATATTAATATATATTTTATTTTATTCCATCTTGGATTATTGGTTATGTTTTATATTTATATTTTATTATCTTAGTTACATGAAGGCTTTAAAGTCTTATTTCTATTTTGTTTTATTTTTGTAGTGAGATTAATTACAATCAATTAAAATGTCAAAATAAGAAAAAGTGTTTTGTAAACCTCAGAAATGTCAAAACTCAGAAGCTAAACGGAGTATTTTTTTCAGAAATACCTCAAATATTTTAGATTACTGTATAGTGTTTCCATGCATTAGTTCATTTAGACATATATTCAATTTATTAGGTTTTATACATATATAAGAGGAGGGTTTCAGCGTGAGGTATCAGTGGTGTCGTCCATGCGTGTTTGCTCCTCTCTTTCATGGACACAATGAGGTGAATGTGTCAAGGGTTAAAGGTCACGGCTCCTGAAACACAGCAAGCAAAATACAGCCTTTCAGCAACAGAGAACGAGACACGATGAAGATATCATGGAGAAATATGCAACAGAGACCACACTGAAGCGTTCTTCTAGAGAAAACACGATCATTAAAGCACTTCCATGTTAAACTGCTCACGCATGCAAAGCAAGAGCAGTTATTAATTAACCCTGAACACTCAAAACAATCAATATGATCATCAGAGACACTCACAAACCTTCTCCAAACACACACTTTCACACAGACCTCAGTTTAACACTGCTTTAGGGACCACGCATTTCTGTTTTGGGCTGCACATTTCCTCATATTTATTTAGTCCAGTTTTGTTGCCAAATGCATTTAAATAATTGTAGTTGAATTATTTAATTTAACCCCCCTTTCTTTTTCCTTGCATTGTTTGACATCCTTGTTCCAGTGATCAGGTTATTCTGAGAGGTCAAATGTCACGGGTCACCTGATCTCCTTTCAAATCTGCATCCTTAAAATCCCACAAAAATCTCAATGCAAGATGTGTTTAACAGAGCATCTTCATTCCCAAAGAAAAACTAGGCCATACATGTTTTGTCGCAAAGCGATGTCAATATTCCAACTTAATAAAATAATCATGTCGTGTGAACATCAGGAAGAATAAAACCACGGCCAAAAGGTAAAGTTATTTCAGATATTAACGTCGTGTTGTGTTTCTAAACCCTTTATAAGCTTACATTAAATCTTCAAAATAATTTAAATATTTTACAATGTATTTGTTCAACTATTTATGGTTCACTAACCGCCATGAGCCGCCATGCTCATCAAAATAAATCATGACACTTTTGGAAATGCTACAGACTTTTAAGTCATTTAAAGTTAGAATAGGGAATAAATGATCATCGTGTGTGAGTTTTAATATTATGCATGACTAATTTAAATCAGATTTTTCACGTAAAAAAACATTGTATGAATTAATTCCGCATTCTGAACACAAATCTCTCTGATCTATGAAATTATTCAGAACGTTATTGTCATGTGAGATATGAGTCAGATTTACACGCATGTGAAACTTCGTGACTTCACTCGAATTTAATTAGAGAATTAAAATTAATAATAATCTCTGCGCACCTGTTAAAGCATTTCATGCACGACGAGATCCGAACAACAGACTCAAACCAACTGCCTTCAGTGTGTGTGTGTGTGTGTGTGTGTGTAAACGTTTTCTGAAAGTCTTAGACTTTAAAATCTTTGTTTTAACATTTAAAATGTGATTTTCTTTAGTTTTGTCGTATAGGAACAGATCTCAAGGGCCCTGGACGTGTATTTCAGTTCGTCGCATTAAAATCATCTTCATTTCAAGTAAAATAGGCTATAGCCTAATAATGCATAATAATGCATAACATTAATAATATAGACTAGCTACAATAAAATAAACTATAAAACAACAGTGATACTTTTAGATCTGGTAGTTATTGGTTTTTGCTGGACATCAGAATTATACTGCTATTTTATGTGAATAAAATTCACATAATGAGAATATTGCAGCCAACAATATGACATGAACGTGTTTCTTAACGCTGTATATTGAAATTAAATTAGATTTTAAATATGCTAAATCACTGAGAATATCAGAAAACAAACCTCATCTTTGTAAAGGTTAAAAAGTCCAACTGCATTTTTTTTTGTAACAGCAGGTTAACGTTATGTTCGCCGAGCCCAAAGACGGTGTTGTCATATTCACAGCAGCGGCGCAATACATATTAAACGGGTTTAATAGCTAAAACACCGGGTGATTTCTTTTTTCCGTTCGTCTCGAGACTCAGAAGGATCTTGTGGACGCTTCTCTCTGATGTGATTTGTGACGCGCCGCGCAGGTTCAGATAAAAGCGTATTTACGAGCAAAAGAAGCGCATTTCAGCCGCGTTTAATGCTGGAGGAAGGTCAGAGACTTACCGTGAGCCGCAGGATCTCTGCGCGCGCCCCGAACAGATGCAGCGCGCGACGGTAACGGCAGCATCATGGGGTCCGAGGCGCATTGATTCTGATCAATAGTGCTGCACTTACACAGCAGATGGCCAGAGAGCGACAGAAATGAGGAAAGACAGGGCGAGAGAGAGAGAGAAAACACGGTTCCAATCGAAGAGTCATTCGGGCCTCTTCAGCTTTTAGCTGGAAAGAAGAAATTGTGCATCATAACAACAAACTGAAGTGTGTTTCATTTACACTTAATCCATTCAGATGAAGGCAAAATGAGTTAAACTCATCACATCTGAACGATTGCTTCGCGTTGTGTTACTGTAAGTCTTCAGTCTACATTATAATACATTAATCAGAGTCCTATTTATCAGTTTGATATTGCAATCAGATGCATACAAAAAAAAATCTTACAGAAAACAAGAATTGTTTTGCATTAAAAAAACTAAACTAAATGGGTTTAAATAGCATGCCATTATCTTTATTAATCCCCAGTCGATTCTTTAGCCATAAAATGTAATTCTGAGCTGTTTTTCAACTGAAAGAAACTTGCACTGACTGATCTTAAATATATCAGTGCTTACTTTTGTCCAAGATGCACTGGCCTAATGTTTTTTCTAAGGCTTGTTAATAAAATACTTAAATGTCCTAATTGAACTATGGTCTGCAGTTTTAGACATGTCTGTAAAACCAGGCCTTTAGAAAAAAATAATATGTTGATTTTTAAAATTATATTTGTCTTATAAGCCTCCTGGGAGATTATTTGTGTATCTGCATAGTAAATATGCACTTTTAAGAAAAATAAAGTTTATCATCATTTTGTCATATATCTGTTTCCTGCCATTTAATGAAACATATTTGTAATAATTTCTACTCCATTTTCTATTTTTAAGTCAAATTATAGTACAACACAAAAACAAAATTAAAAGTTTTGCCTTTTACTGTCTTTTTTTTTTACTGTTTAGAAAATTAGAAAACAGTTTATAAAACATGCAACCGTTTTGTCAGTGCATATAATAATCATATTTTCTGTTTTCATGCGTTTTGGGTGATTTTAATGTGAATGTTTTCTGGTTCTATAGAAGCCTGGAAAATACTGCTAAATAATGTGTAATACAGATACTATTTTTTCTAAATGGAACTAATATCACAAAAATATATTTTTTTAAGAGTGAACGTTCGTTAATTTGCGTTTGTTGAATTTAAAGCTGGTAAAGTGAGTGGTACGGTTACACTTTTACATGCATTTAGAAAGAAAACAACGTGGAGACTCTCTCTCTCTCTCTTTCTCTCTCTCTCTCTTTCAAATATCGATTTTCTTTGACATGAATAAGGGCCTTTTTCAGTCAGTGATTCTTCGCATTATAGATGGAGTGCGCCAAAGCAAAGCAGCACAAAAGCTCTCGCAGAACACCAGAGCAGGAATCAAGCTCGTGTGTGTCCGTCACTGCATCTCCTGCAGCAGGTAGCCTATACAGACACTTTTCCTCCAATTTGTGGCAGCTGAAAGGCCGGGGAGAGGCTCGAGGAGGACACTGGGCCCCCTGCACCTCCTGCTCCTCCTCTGACAGCTGATCAAAAGAAAAATAGGTCACGCTTTTCAGACTTCTGTCGCTCATCCTTAATTACAGTCGCTTTAAACAAAAGCAACATCTGCGCATCCTCCAAACAAAATAGCAACCGGCATTCGAGAAATCTGTTCCTTCTGAATCACTGCGAGCCGGATCAGACCATCATGCGCGTAAAAGAAGTTAGTGCGCGAGCGGATTGATCGATTTAGAGAAACTAGCGATACGATTTGTGGTTTAAAACAAACATGCAGAGCTGACTGAAATTTAAAAAGCACTTCTTTTGTATATCTAGAAGTCTAAAAATTCGGATTCTTTTTTAGACATTAGAATTTAACGCGGTGTAAAATTGTGTTTGGAAACAAAATACAGACAAAAAAAAACAGCAAAATTTTACAAATTCAAACAAGAGAATGATCGGCTCCTGTTAACAGTGTCACGTGCATTTATATTTACAGAGCCCATAATTAATATGCATAATTGGTCTTGTAAATGCAACCATGTAATGAGGAAGAGTTAAATTAATGGCTAACTCGCAGAAAACACGGGGGGGGGGATATATTTAAATGTGCAGGTGTTCAGTGTTTCAATCCAATGGATGAATTTAGACAGAAGATAGATAGATAGATAGATAGATAGATAGATAGATAGATAGATAGATAGATAGATAGATAGATAGATAGATAGATAGATAGATAGATAGATAGATAGATAGATAGATAGATAGATCATTTATCCATCGAAGTAAAAACAGGAAAAAAACAAATATTCAGTAATTTGCAGGACTATGCACGAAATAAAGATATAGTTATATTTATATATATATATATATATATATACTAATGTGTACACGTACTAAAATGTAACTTTAAGGTACTAATATATGCCCTTTGGGGATAAATATGCAGCTTAGTAGATTTTTTCCTGAGAGTGTACAGTGACATTGCAGGATTTTGAATAGACCTGTTCGTGTGATTATATTTTAGTGTTGTTTCGTAGAGGATGAACCGGATAACCGATGCGTCTGCACTGACAGCGAAGCGCTCGTCTGACGCGCGATTCCAGATGCACAGCCAGCGACTCCGAAGGGCTTCATGGAAGCGTCAGCAATTGGCCAGAGGCGCACTGGCGAGGAACGCGATTGGACCCCCCGGCGCGTCAATCAAGGCTAAACTCCTCCCCTTTCAGCAGGGTCGGGTGCGCGCGAAGCAAGCCCACCCCAAACACGTCCAGCTGCCCAAACAGAAGACGCAGGAGGAGTAGAGGACTCGGACATGGGGAGAAATCAGCACTGGCCCGTCTGATAGAGATCGGTGTTTTTATTTATTAAAAAAAGGAGGAAAATAACCCGAGAGGCCTTTGGAGATAGAGAGAGAGAGGGAGGGAAAAAAGAAAAACAATTACGGAGAGAAACACATCCCTGGCACAAAGCTGGAGATAAATCAATGGACTGAATGAAGACTGCCTATAACGCCTATCGATGCCTGGCCAAGGATTTGGATGCGTACGCCATGAACCCAGAGATGACAATGGACATTGGCAGCCTTAGCCATGAGCAGGACTTGATGAGCAGCCACAGCCCCCATCACAACCGCAATCCGGGGGCTTCCTTGCGGATACACCAGGATCTGACCGTGGCGCCGTCGCGCTCCGCGATGGTCTCCAGTATGGCTTCGATTCTGGACGGCGGCGGCGGCGCAGGAGGAGAGTACCGTCCCGAGCTCTCGCTGCCGCTCCATCACGCCATGAGCATGCCCTGCGACACCTCCCCATCCGGGATGAGCGGCACCTACACCACCCTGACCCCTCTGCAGCCCCTGCCGCCGATTTCCACCGTGTCCGACAAATTCCACCATCCGCACCATCACCACCATCACCACCAGCGTTTCTCTGGCAACGTGAGCGGCAGCTTCACCCTCATGCGGGACGAGAGGACTCTACCAGCCATGAACAACCTCTACAGCCCCTACCACAAAGACATGAGCGGGATGGGGCAGAGTTTGTCCCCTCTGGGCAACGGCTTGGGCTCAATCCACAACGCACAGCAGACGCTCCACAACTACGGCGCGCACAGCCACGATAAGATGCTGAGCTCCAACTTCGACGCGCACACTGCCATGCTGGCCAGAAGTGACCAGCACCTCTCCAGAGGCCTCGGTGGCCCCGCGGCGGGCATGATGCCCCACCTCAACGGGATGCACGGGCATCCGGGCCACCCTCAATCCCACGGGCCCGTGTTGGCTTCCAACCGGGACAGACCGCTCTCCTCCTCCTCCTCCTCCGGAGCGCAGGGCTCCAGCTCGGGGCAGCTGGAAGAGATCAACACCAAGGAAGTGGCGCAGCGCATCACGGCCGAGCTCAAGCGCTACAGCATCCCGCAGGCCATCTTCGCGCAGCGGGTGCTGTGCCGCTCGCAGGGCACGCTCTCCGACCTGCTGCGGAACCCCAAACCCTGGAGTAAACTCAAGTCCGGCCGTGAAACGTTTCGCCGCATGTGGAAGTGGTTACAGGAGCCCGAGTTTCAGAGGATGTCGGCCCTTCGGCTTGCAGGTAAGACAAGGTATCTGCTTTTGAACAATTTTTCTGTGGAGATTTTTAGGCTGTGGCACGAGCATTAATGCGTAAAATGTTTAATTGATGCGCAGACGCGCGGCGCTTTTCTTTTATTTCAAACGTCAGGAGTGAAACAATGTATCGCTCCTCTTCCGTTTTTCCGTCTTTATTTACTTTTGAAATGTTGCAAGTGCATGCTTTGGAAGAGCCGCTTCGGTCTCTCTTCTCTTTCTCTCTCTCTCTTTCTCTCTCTCTCTCTCTCTCTCTCTCTCTCTCTCTCTCTCAGTCAAAGAAAGCTTTCAGAGAGGCGCTGAATAGGGATGTGTTGGTAATTACTGGACTGTTATTCCCCTCCTGCCCCTCTACATCAGGCGTGTTGCCCCCTCTAGCGATGGGCGGTGCAGGACCCCTTTTCCTTTGTTCGGGTGAAGAAAAAGCAAGACTTGAATTTCCTAGTTTTGCGTGCGAGGTGTCAGAGACGGTGTCGTGTTGTTGAAGAGCATCCTATCAGTGCATTAAAATAAAAGCTTGGTGCGCATTGATTTTTAATTTGTAGGGTGATGCACAATTATTCACTGAAATAATGGACAGCTCTGATGCCTCATGCATTGTGCAACACAAGTGTGCAAGCCTGTGCATTAACTTCAGCTGAGAAAAACATAAACTGTGCCTCTTTCACTTAAAGAACAATGCATTTGAGTGTCAATACAAGGTTCAGAGAAGAAGAGTGTGTTTGAGCTGTTAAATCACATACCAAAACATAAGCATCTTTGTCAAAACATGCCATCATTGACTCTTTGCATATGATGCATTCAGGCTAATGAAATACACTGTGAACGGCCACACAAGGCAATTGTTTTTTCAAGCAAATAAATGCATTTTCTTTTATCAAGAATGCGATTTTGAAGTCTGCTTTGAGATGTTGGCGTAGGTGCTTAAATGCTGTTTCCCTGCAGGGCTCTGGTCTCACAGATGGCTTTGGGTTGGGGGGAAGGTATTATGTGATCTGCAGGGGAATTGAAAAGAAGAACAGAGGCTGCAGCGGCTCGATGAATTATTGATAGAAATCTCTGCGTGACCCTCAGCTCAACGCACAAAACGTCACCTTGTCTTGGGTTAAACAGGCAGAGATGTGCAGCCCGGCACCTGCCTTTTGTTCTGCGTTTTAGGGATGAGAAGAGACACAAATAATGAAGCAAAAATAGGCTGTTAGAGGAGTTGCATGTCATGACATCAGAAATGTCTGACGCAGAGAGAATTGCTGGCCGCTTTGTTTTCATGCTTGAATTTCCTGCATGTAAATGTTGACTCAGAGTTACACTCTTAAAAATGAAGGTTATACAGGGGGATTTCACAGAGATGCCATAGAAGAACTGTTTTTGGTTCCCCAATTAAAGAACCATTTCAAATAGTGTGAAGAACATTTAAAAATATTAAAGAACCCTTTTCCACTTTAAAGAACCTGAAATGGAAAGATTCCATTGTTGTAGAGGTACTTAATGGAAACATAATTCCAAAAAAGAACCTTTATTTTTAAATGAAATTTGTAAATTCATGCATATTATTCAGCATAATATAATGCTGAACAGATGATAACTGATTTATATATTTAAATTTCATATAGGCCTACAGTGGGGTCTAAAAATCAGAAAACAGTGAATTTTGAGCAAATTAAATATATATATATATATATGTGTGTGTGTGTGTGTGTGTGTGTATAACTGCAAATAAACAAATTTTTGTGAAAGGTATTTTTTAGGTGACTAATCGAATTAAGTAAATCAGTGAGTCATTGTTCATGTTACATTTTGTACAGACGGTCAGATATTCTTGCTTTAATTGAAGATGTTGTTTGTTCTTAAATCATGATATTTAGGTTTTGCACTTTTAGAGTCCAACTTGTCATTAAAGTCAAATGTTGTTTAGAAAATGTAAAAAAAAATAAAAATAAAAAAAAGGATTTTTATAATCATACTTGAAGGTACATAGCGATTTAATGACTTATTGGTCTTCTTTAAGCATAGTGGTGCAGGTGCCCGATGTCACAGGAGAAAACAAGCCTGTCTTTGCACTATTAATTTAGTCAAATCAAACATGACATCTGACTGGACCTCATTCCAGTCACACGGTGCAGGCAATCAGCTATCGAGACGAACCTCGGCCTGTGCCATCTACCATGGACAAACAACTTTATTAAGTAAATGATCAAAGGGGACAAGCGCTGTTATACGAGTCAGGACGGAGGAGATTGAAAAAGAGCCAGTGCTGGAGAAACTCGGGGTCCCGGCCCGTAAATAAGAGCACTGGAGATGGACAAATATACCTCCAACCCATGCCAGACTGCATTCAGTGAAACGTCTCTACTGGTTAGGGCTTCTGCAAATGACTATTTCGCTTTCCAAATTGAAGACAGACATGGGGAAAATTTGAAATATTAGAAAAACTGAGAGCACTTGCATTTTTGTCATTTAATACATAATTTTTATGTGCAATGTATATTAACAGAATACCAATTTGAGTGAAAGTTGAAATGAAAAATTTGTTGCATTAGTGCATCGGAGAAATAAAACCTGATGATTATGTTCTCCATCATAAACCATCTGTACAAAGAGTCACATGATCAGTGACTCTCATTTACTGACATTTGATCCTAATATTTCTATGACTCAAATATTTCTCTATTTTCACCTCATTTGCCTTTTTTTACTATCCAAAACTATTTATTTACAGGTTTGCATGACGAAAATCCCAGATTTTCAATTTGGTCTCAACTAATTGGACACCTTTGTAAATTATTATTTAATTCCAAAAAATGAGGTCTCAAACATTTGGATGTCCGTGTAAATTTTGTTTATTTCCAGATCCCAGCTTTTAATTGTGGTTTCAGACATCTGAACACTACTGTATATCATTATTTATGCATTTGCATGGAGATTCTTTTTACATTTTCAGTGTGGTCTCAGATATTTTAAATATATTTTCAGGTTTGCACGACAAAAATCCCAAATATTTGATGTGGTCTGAGACATTTGGATGCCACTGTAAATTCTTATTTATTTCCATATCTGCATTGAAAAATGTCTTAGACATTTGGGCACTATGGTTGACCGATATGTGTTCTTTAATGGCAAATGCAATACCGATATCTACAGACGAGGTTGGCCAATAAACGTTGATGTACATGCTAACCGATAATAGTATTTTAACAGTTTAAACACTATGAAATTAAACATTTTATAGCATAATATGAAATTCTCTTAAAAATAGCAATTGCATATTTTCAGTTTTGTAGTGCTTAGTAGACTCCAAATGAACTGGCCGATATATCGGCAAGTGATTAGTTGGAATATCTAATTAAAATATGTGTACTGTCACAATGAGGTTGTGTCTGATTTTAATATAAAGTAAAAGCAAAGGTGCAAAACAAAGGCCAATCGGGCATCATGCTGTCAGTGTGTTGTTTTCTGGACTTCTCAAAGGGCAGAGCCAGGACAGTACTGCTGTTTATTTTCGTCCTGTCGTTCAGTAATGTGTGTGAGTTATGTCACTTTCTCAAACAAATATGTGTTGCTGAACGACGGCGGATCAATGCGGGTAATCTCTTAAAGATTAAAAGGGCATTAATGCTGGCAACAATAACATAAACGTGTGCACCCAGTTCGCATTGATCTGGAACCCGATCCGGACTTGTTCCAGTAAAGCTGACGCTGGAAGAACGTTCCCAGCAAGCCGACTGACTCCGTGCTAAAAAGACTCCTGGTGGGCTATTCTGAGCTGTGCTTGTTTAAAAGGATCATTAAAGCTGATGAAGCCGCCTGGATAGACGCGAAATCAACGCATAACCAAGGATAGATGTTTTCCAGAGGATGTTTAATCACTCCGGCTCTGTGTGGAGGAGGCCGGCATTAAAAGGATGCGCCCGGTGACCTTCACACAAAGGCCGGAGTGACGCGCCTCGTGGCTCCAGAGAGGACGGCGTCTGATAATTGTAATGGCTTTGCGGTGCTTTGAGGGACCTTTTAGTGATGAGATTCTCTTCTCAACCCAATAAGTGTGTAACACGGGCCAAGAGAGTGAAATAATCCCGGTAGAAATATGATTGGGCCCGACTGGTTTATCAGATACTCTTGTTATTGTGGTCAAGCTGCTTTTGATTCAGAAAGCAGACTAATCCAATCTCATGGAAGATGTCCTAGCATTATTTTATGAAAAAACAGCATTGCCTGTTGTATTATTAAGATTATCCAGTAACGCTTTACAATAAGGTTTCATTAGTTAACATCAACTAATAATAAACAATACTTCTATAGCACTTAATTTCAACATTTACAGATACTTCTAAAACATCTGTGAACTAAACATGAACAAAAAAAATTGTTTTATTAACTTCCATTTAAGAAGAGTAATAAATGTTGTTAAAGATGATTGCTCATGTGAAACCTTATTGTTAAGTTATGATTGCTTTCTTTAATTTTTTAGAAATTAAATTAGATTATTTTTAATTAGAACATGTTAGTTTATTACTGAAACTTCTGAAACTACTGATTCTGTGTTTCACGTATATATTCCAGAGACTCATTAATATTCTATGGTTTCATGTTTTTATATCTATAGTGTATGTATTTTACTCATCTATAGCTCTCTGAAAAGTTAACATTTTTTATGTAGTCATGTTGCAATCAGTCCAATCATATTCAAGCAGATAAACTCTATAGTGGGGTTTAAAAGTCTGAAAATGCTTCTTAAATTCCTAAATTATTTCTACTTTTGTCATTGCAAATGATACCAGTATAGTAATGTTTCATGTAAAGATGAAAATAAGCTTCATTTTATGCCAGAACAGCTTTGTTTTAAAATGTTTCAAATTCTAAAACTGTATTTCCATGTTTAAATCCCAGATGTTCACAGTATATCCTCCAGCACAGATAGCAGTAGCAGGTTGTTTTTTAGTTTTGAGGTGAGGTGATGTGTTTATCTCTGTGTCTTGTGATTGGGGGATCACCGTCAGCACCAGTCTGAGCAAAGGGCAAAGTTTTTGGTCTCTCAGCCCCACAAAACGGCCCGTCATGCTGCTGTCAGAAGGGAACAGCAAGCCAAAACATGTTTTTATGGAGCGGGTCTGTGGGGGATTCATTTGTCTGTCAGTTTTTCTTTTTATTTGGATTTTCTTCTTGCGTTCCAGCGGTTTTTATATTAGCGATCCATATATAAATGATGAAAATTGACTTTTGTGTGCAGCATGGTAAAGTTTAGTTCATGTAAAACATGTAAAACAGATTATACAGCATCATGTCTGTTACTCTGCTATGGCTTGCTAAAAAGAATAGGCAACTTTTAACTCCAGCTATGAGGAAAGAGAAAGGTTCATGTTTGCTTTTCTAGAAGCTGATAAGAGCTTACGTAATAAAACATGGCCATTATTTACAGTTGCCTCTTATGTTCTTTTAAATACAACTTTTGTTAGAGGAATAGATAACAAATTCTGGCATCATTTATTCACCTACATGTCATTCCAAACCTGTTTGCTATTATTTTTTTATTTAGGTTTGCACATTTAGGTTTATGCTTTTGGCAGATCATTGCATTGTATTCCTTGGGAATGAAACCCATGACTTCGGCATTGAAATAAATAAATAATAAAATAAAACAAATTGCATTCATTTAATGCAAAAGGAGAAATCCTGCATCTTTTTGCATTTAGTTCATATTTAGCTCTAGAAGGCTAAGAAGTACTGTAAAAGCATTTATATGCCATAGTTTCGATGAAAGGTATGATTGGTGTTTTTGTTATTATTGGAGCTACTTAATAGATATAGTCATTAAAAATAAAAATCTTTGCATGGAAATAAGCTGCATGAATATCTATTTTAATCTTTTAAGGTTGGAAAAATCTTATGGGTTTGGATCTGCATGAAGGCTGGATAAAGGATGACAGAGTTTTCATTTTAGGATGTGATGCAATCAAGATTTGTGTACTTTTAAGACAGGTTGCTTGTCACCAAAAAAAGATACGGATAACAAAAATCCCTATCTAAGTAATCAGTGTTGCTTATTTACCAGTGGCACTTTTGTGCATTTGTAGGCATCCAGTGTGTTTGTGAAGCTGATTGGATCGTTGGCTGATGTTGTTGACGAGTGTTACCCCATCAGCATGGTTTCAACACACCGTTTGTGAACGTTCTGATTGGTTCTGTCACTGTGCTGATGTTTCTGTCTGGCAACAAACCTTTGAACCGCTGATGTCATCATTTGAGACCCAGAAGAACTCTGATCTTTTATTCACTTGATCAGAGAACATTTGTTCTGTTCCACATGGAGATCAAGAGATACAGTCTCACTTAAGGACACTTCAGGCAAAACCACTGTGTTTTTTTCATGCATTGGTCAAGGTTTTGGGCTGTTTTTCTTCCATGAAATGTCTTTCAGACAATTGGAATGAAAACATCCAAAATACACATTTAAAAAAAATATTTTTATTACACTTTACCTATTTGCGTCTGTAGATTTCGATTTCAATACATCTGTTAAAAGTTTTTTCTCAACTTCAGCATAATTTACATGCACCAAACTTAGACATTTTATTCCTTTCTATAGTCTGAAGATTTGTACTGAGGGGTTTGTTTATATATCATTCGCCCTGAATTGTATGACACTTTATTCTTAAAAACATGGCAAAGATCCATATCTTTTAAAGGCCTAGCGTTTCTTTCTCCACTTCAGCAGTGTTTACTTGCACCAAACTTAGTGGTTTTATTCCTCTCTATAGTCTGAAGATTTTTACTGAAAGGTTTTTTCATATATCATTTGTTTTGATTTCTATAAGATTTTAGTCTTAAAAACATTACAAAAACTTATTTTTTTCTCTTTTTTCAGGGTGATAAAAAGAGATATCCAAAATTCCCTCAATAAAAACCTTCTTCTTTCATTTATCAACAAAATGAAACAAGAATTTTGTACCTATAGCTTTATCTAATGTTCAGATTATTTTTCTGGAATTTCATGAAAATTAGTGCATTTCTAATCACACAAGGCTTCACTTGCATAGTCTTGGTGTACTAATCAACTGGGGAAATATGTATTATCTATTTGATAGAACGTTTATCCCATAGCCTTAAAATTGTTGGAATATCATTGCATTATATATCAAGTATCACATCAAGTGTTGTTGTTTTTTGTTGTTGTTGTTGTTGTTGTTGTTGTTGTTTTTTAGAACGATTCACAAACACACTCTATAACCAAAAGACTTGAAATGATAAAACAGTAGTTCTAAAATCACCAAAAGAAGACCAGTTGATAAAAATACATTTATTGCAGAAAAGATCCTGCAGGATTTCAGAGATACACATACTTGGTATCTTCATTAGAAGTGTGATGCATGTGCACAAATCATTTTGGGGTTACTGTATTTAGTTCTGCCTCAAGCAAGATGATCCACTGCAGAGAACACAAGACTCTGTCTCTCTCTCAGTTTCTCTTTCCATCCCCTCCTCCATCTCTCGGTGAGGTGTCCGGCCTCCACATTAAGGATATCCGCACATGCACAGAATGACACAGCTAAGTGCAAGACTACAGCATAATGCATTTAGCAAGTCCTCTTGCTCTAACACACTCACACACACACACACACACACACACACACACAAACAAGCCATGCACTTCCAGAAGAGCGTATGCTTAGAAAACGGTTGATGTTGAGATCGGAAGCATTTGAGCGGCCCGGCATTCGCACCAGAGGTCGCACAACTGTGAGAGTATGAAACACTAGCCGAATTAAAAAACAGAGGAATTTTCTCTCATCTGTTATGGGAAGGTTTCAGTGAACAAGTGAAAACATCATTACTGATCGTGTTTTGTGGCGAAATATTGATCTGTCACCCACCACCCCCCACTCCCCGGCTCTCATTCCCTCCATTTCTTTGTGTATGTCTTTTTCTTCCTCATGTAAATCTGGTGGCTTTAAGATGCCTGTGACTAGACCTTTAGAGATTCGGTAAATGGCATTAGAGCTGCTTTAGCAAACAATTAGACAATTTTACAGCTTAATTTAGTACATTTTGTGAAATTATTGTAAAATAAGTGTTTAAATTCACCAGTTTTGTTTTAATCTCTCTGGATATCTGCACCCATTTTGGCAGATAATGAATTCTGAGTTTTGATTCTCCTTGCATTAAAATCATGCAAAGCATCAGATCTCAAGGTTTTTTGCTTTTGTCTTCAGAAAATGGCTTTAGCTGCATCCGCATGTATAATTCAGTGGTGATCAGACAGCAGTTTGTTTTTGTGAAGTCATGGACATAATGTACAGAGAGAACTGGCAGAGTAAAACCACTCCGTCTGATGTGAAGACTGCAGTCAACGTCAAATTTACCTTAATGCATGTTCCTGGTTTTATAGTCAGTGATTCATTAGTGCATCTTCTTGCAGTAAAATGTAATGTTTTTACTCTAACTCTGAAAAGACTTTCTTTATCTGCTGACGTCATGTAGGCCGTGTGCGCTGTTGATTAATGTTCATGTGGCCTTTTGTTTTTGTTGCGCAGTTTTTCCAGGTGATAGAAAATAATGTACAGAGAAATGGAGTTGGAATTAGTCACATGAAACAGAGAAGACACTGATTTTAGATTATTTAAGTTAATATAAATACAATTAAAGGTAAAAGAAATCCTTCAGGAATGATAATGGAATTTGGAACCAGTCCTTAAAAGGACAAGTAAGACTTATTGGGTTTATCAGTAGTCAATACATTGATATGTATTATAATAACATAATTGTTCAAAATTCACAAATATATATATATATATATATATGTTTTATTAAAAATGTTTTTCGGCTGATGCCAATAGCCTCAATATGGCCACATATCAGCTAATATGTTAATATATTTTTGTACACAATTTGTTTATTGCACATAAGAATCCTCAGAGAATCCATAAAAAATGTAAATATGATCCTAAAATTAAAATCATGTTTTTATTCTAATTCATTTGTTATCACTAGACACTATATATATATTGGTAACACTTTAGGATAGGTAACACTTGTTAACTATTAACTATGACATTTCTCTCAATAAATTCTTAATTTGCTGCTTATTAATAGTTAGTAAGGTAGTTGTTAGGTTTAGGTATTGGGTAAGATTAGGGATGTAGAATAAGGTATAAGGTAATAATAATTAGCACTAATACATGGCTAATAACCTAGTAATGTGCATGCTTATAAGCAACTAATAGGTGTTACCTATTCTAAAGTGTTACCTATATTTTTTTAGTATTGCTTCCAAATTATGATAAATATTCCATTAGCAATCCTTTGCACAGTTATAGTTTATTTATTATTATTATATATTTAATTTACATGCATTTTGCTTGATGTTTTTCAGAACAGACAGGAATTAATTTTTTTCTTTTTTTTGTCCCAAATTTCAGTTCATCCAGTTGAATGGAAAATAACTGTAGTACATTCTTATTTGATTTATGTTGTAGTATTTTTAAAAAAATTCCATTATCCATCAGTAGCATCCCTTTAGGATTTGTTATACTACAAATTAAATTAAATCAGATTTCTTACAGATTTCAGTATATACAGGCTGATGAAACAGGCTAGTCTTTGGGTTCCTCATTAATTACTGAAGGTGTAAGCTGATACTCAAGACAGGCCAGAACTGATCGATTTCATACGGCCGGGTCTTAGAGGGCATCTCAGAATGCGTTCAGATCCGAGTGAACGACGGCGGTGTGGTTAGGACCGTTCCACTGGACGTTTCCTCTCACACACATTGATTTACATTTGCCAGTGAGCAAAGATAAACCAGCGGTGTGAGAGCAGCTCTTACCCGTTTGATGAAAGGCCATGGAAACCTGAGGTATTGATCGGATTGATTGAACTCTACCCCTTTTAGAAAAGCCCAAAGTTGACACCCCTCTCCCACCACGGAAATGGTAAATCCCTTTCAATAATATAATTGCTTTTTTGATCGCACTGTAAGTGCCATGAGAGCCCGTCCTGATGGAGTCAGTGTTGCGTGTTGACGGCTGAGATTGCGTCTCCGTGTGTGTGTGTGTGTGTGTGTGTGTGTGTGTGCGTGATCATTTCGGCCACAGTAAGCAGAATACCAAATGATGACGGGGAAATTCACTACTCTACAAAAGCAGCAGTCTGGAGCTTTTATCCAAAGCAGCACTGAACAGAAAGCCATCAGAGCCTCATAAAGAGAGCTGGGTTTAGGAAGTAAACATTGATCCTTTATTTTACTAGAGAGAACAAAAGGAGAAAGTACAGATGCCTCGTGCACAACAAAGACAGCTGACCCAGCTAACAAAAAAACAAAAAACAAAGAGTGTTCTGAAAACATTACATTTGAATGTTTAAAAATGTTCAGATTTTTAAATGATTAAAATAAGAATTCTTGGTTATACGAAAGTTCCATTTTTTATTCTAGTTGGAAACTTCATGGAAATGATACATTTGAATGTTCTCTAAACTTCCTAAAAACATATAGTTACATTTAAAAAATGTCAGTTGAACATCCAACAAAAACTTTCAAAACATTCTTCGAAAGCTTTTACATTCTATGAATGTTTTGTGCTTACATTTTGAGAAAATTATTCTTATTTTTATTATGTATTATATGAAAATGTTTTTCTAAATGTTCTCTGAACATTCAAAACGTCTCTTTTGTACATTTAATTTGAACTTTTTGCAAACATTATTTGATTAATTAAATGTTAGTTGAACAACCACTTAAAAGCCTTCAGAAAAATATTCCCGATTTTAATATTTTGTAATATTATGGAAATGTTACTTTTGAATATTCTCTGAACATTAATTACATTTAAAAAATATTAGTCAAACATCCAACTGAAACATGAAATGTAAACTTTTTTTTTCTTTCTGATGTTCTGAGAATGTTTTTTTTCACTGAATGTTCTCCTAACATTAAAAACATAAACAAATTATAATAATTGGTTATGCATTGAGGGAATATTTCAGCTGATTATTTTGCAAACATAATGGGAACGTTAATTTTGAATGTTCTCCTAACGTTACATAAACATTACATTTGTTTCTTTGAAAATATCTTCAGAAAAAAATTCTCATATTTTAAGAAAATTATTAAATATGTTCTAAGTATGTATTGCTGACGTTCCCATTAAATTCTGGAAACATTATTTCTGAATATTCTCTGACTGTTCCAACCATTTTAGCTACATTTAAAAAAAATGTCAGTTAAACATCCAACTGAAATGTTTCAGAAATAATAATAAATAGTGCTTTTGTGCTAAATTTTGATAACATTACTTTACTAATATAACTGGAGGAACGTTTGCTCATAACTTTGAGAGAACCTTTCCAGAACATTCCCTGTTAGCTGGAGAAAATATTCCCTAATTTCTAAAAATAAATTAAAAGCAGTGGAATATTACTTGAAGCGAATGCTTATGGATTTTTTTCCATCATAATTTGAAACCAGTCCTGAAGGATAGAAACCCTATATTAATTAGAGAATCATTTGACTGCTAATAGAATCTTGTATCATTATCCTAAACCCTGCATCATTAATAGTATTTTATGGAAGAAAAGGGTTCAGTTTATCCAGTCGGATCTTATTTGCTAATTTGCTTATAGGATTCTTATTGATCCCATTGTTACAAATGATGTATTCCAATTCCTCAAATCCTGTATGTATTCCTTCAGGATTTTCCTGACTACATTCCAATCTTCCATTCCGATGTTGCTTTCTATGCATGAGAATAAACGTGTATTATTCTGTTAATCCTGCAGTTATTGTGAATTTGGGCCTAGTAATGGTGTCTAACCGGCAGAAATGATGGCACACCTGCATTTTTCATGCTAAAGATTAAGACCCTGCAACTAAATCTCAGAGCTTCAAACAAGCACACGTTTAGCATTGGATTGGGCTGATGTTTTGACGGCCAGAGGAGCATCAGTAATGGAGGCTTTGAGTGGAATGGCGCTCACTGCTCGTGTTACTGCGGCTCTGATGGATGAACAGCACCATCTACTGCTGACCACAACTCTGGACTCAAATGATTTCAACACAGACTGATATCTTAAACATCTTAATGATATGCATCTGTGATTGTCTAGATGATGATGTGCTTCTGTGGCAATTCATCATTCAATTTAAATGCATAACAAATTAATTAGTCCGAATTGTAATAAGTAGTCTGTGGCAGTATTGCATCTAGTCTTATTAGATGTTTGCATTTTTTGATAAACATGTGAGAGGTGCTTGCACAAATCGTGTGGCACAAATGTGACCCTGGAGCACAAAAGCAGTCTGAAGTCTCTGGGTTTTAGTTGTAGCAATATCCAAAAATACATTGTATGGGTCAAACTTTTCTATTTTTCTGTAATGCCAAAAACCATTAGGATATTAAGTAAAGATCATGTCCCATGAAGATAGATGTATTGTAAATTTTCTACTGTAAATATATGCAAACATAATTTTTGATTAGTAACATGCATTGTTACTACTGTAATACTATACTGTATATTAAATATTGGCTAATTACATTTTCTGAAACATTTCAGTTGGACATTTATTGAATGTTTTTTAAATGTTATGACTAGTTGTTTTCAGAGCTTCTTTTTATATTAAAGTTCTTTAATAACATTTATTCATTGTTCACTGAACATATTTTCTGAAGTGTTTTAGTCGAACACTCATGTAATATTTTTTAGTTGTTACTTGTTTCAGAACATTGAAAGTAACATTTGTTTCAAGTTGATTGTTTTTTAATAATGTTATTTATACATTGTTTACAGAATATTTATTCCTAAAATGTTTTATTTGGACATTTATCTAATGTTTTTTTTTTACTTTATTACTTTTTGTAAAAATTGTTCTTCCAGTAACATTAATAGAACGTTCATTCAAAGTTGTCTGGTCTTTAATAACATTATTTAGAACATTTAGAAAACATT
Organism: Carassius carassius; assembly: GCF_963082965.1. Taxonomy (NCBI): domain Eukaryota; kingdom Metazoa; phylum Chordata; class Actinopteri; order Cypriniformes; family Cyprinidae; genus Carassius; species Carassius carassius. The sequence continues at coordinate 1,857,714 of NC_081790.1, read as the reverse complement.
CTAATGTAACGTTTTTGTAATGTTTCTAAATGATAAAATGGAATGTTCCCTAAATGTTTCCAAACTAAATTTTAAAAACCAGATGTTTTAAATGTTCAAAGAGCATAATGTTTTCATAACTTAATAAGAATGTTGGCGAAATGTTCTGAAATATATTATATGTTCTTAGAAATAACATATTGTTTTCAAGCTGGGATGACAGACGGTCTAAACTCCTTATTAAATATATTTTTTCATACAAATTCCCTAAAAAAATACTCACATATGCGTGGTTGTGGATGTGTGTAAAACATTTTTTGGGAATTTTTGAAGTTATGAAAACATTATGTTCTTTGAACATTCAAAACATCAGTTTTTTAAATGTTGTTTGGAAACATTAAGGGAACATTCCATTTGATCATATTGCAAACATTACAGAAACGTTACATTTGAATGTTCTCTGAATGTTCTAAATAATATATTTAGAATTTGTATGTAAAAATATAGATTTTTAATTAAGTTTAGTCCATCAGTGTATATATAGGAAGATGAACTATGAAAGTTTGTGCAAATCATTCCAAATATTCTGGACTTGAATGGGTTAATGGAAGTTAAGGATAAAGCGCTGAATGTCTTTCGGAGTTTCAGATCCCTAAACACTCACTTCTGTGTTTCTGCTGCCATTGTTTCGGCATCAATTATACATGCAAAGTGTGGAAATACTGCTGTGCATTTGTCTTTATCAAATATTTAGTTTAAGCGCGCTGTGATAGGGGCCGACGAGGGCTTTGTCGTTTTTACACACGCAAGTCTCTTGGACGTCTGTCTGCAGAGCTCAGCAACTTCTTCTGCCTGAGTGCAAGACCTGCGCTTTCTCACACTCTTTACACTTGGCCTGCTGCCGCCTTCGTTTATGACAAATGGGTCTGTGCTGCATGTGTGTGTGTGTGTGTGTGTGTGTGAAAGAGAAAAGCAAGTCTGGTAATGAGGGTGTGAATGCAGCAGAAATGAAAACACACACACACACACACTGTGTAAAACCACACTGGCGTGTGTCCGCCTTTATTTACACCGTCGTTTCCTCTTACATAATAGTTTTGTACTCAATTGAGCTCTTAACCTGATTTCTATTGATCTGGCCCAGGCTCAGTTGTGCATACTTAATTCAGAGAAGTAATCAAATCAAATCTTCAAACACACACACACACACACACACATTAACAGTAGCGTTTATGTTGTTTGCAGATGAAAATATGTTTTAGTTTATTATTAGTGCTGTTTATTTGTATTTTTGAGTTGTTGCACGTGATTCTTCAGTGCAGATTTGTGGCAGAAGTGATATGACTTTAGTCGAGCATTCAGGATTTTCATTCATCTTAAGATGTAAATTTAAATAATTTAATAGATATTACATTTATATATATATAAAACGATTTCAATATTATTTAAAGGCATATATATATATATATAATTTAATTTAAATATGTATGTAAAATATTATAATAAAAAAATTATATTAAAAAATATTTTTTGATTTTATGGATTGAAAATAATTTTAATTTTTAAATAATTTTATAATTTTATATATAATGTATAATAAAAATTATTAAAAATGTAAATTAAAATACTAAAATTAAGCACTAAAATCAGTTTAATAGCTTTTATTATATACTGACAACCACTAAAATAAATAAATAAATTCAAAATAAAAAAAGAGAAAAAGAGAAGGAACAGCTTTTATGAATGTATTAATATATTGAAACAGCATCATGGTAACACTCACAATCCTAAAATAATGCAATAAACATTTAACAACACAAGATGTAAAATAAAACTCGAATGCACATAGATGATTATAAACAAAACTTAATTATGAAAAAATATCACACAGGAAATTTCAGATTTTTCACTGTAAATTATACAAATATTTTACTGTAAAATAGCATTACACTTTGTGTAAAAAAAAAGAAGAAAAAAAAGAAATATTATTTAACTGTCTAATTCAACATGTGCCGAGGAAGATATATCTGGTTCATTTGCTGTTTTTAATGCATCAGTCTATTTTATTTTATTTTATTTTATTGACTTGCATTTTAATTCAGTTTTGTGTATAAAAAATTAAATATATATATATAAAAAAATTACAATCTAATTAAATACACGTCAAGGAAGATATTTCTGATTAATTTATAATTTTATTTAATATTTTATTTATTTTTTAATTGGTGACAGACATTAAAATTGGGCCCAAACATAAATAATTGCAGATTAACAGATGAATAACAGAATAATGCATGTTTGTTCTCATATCTTGAGAGCTGATGAAAAATATAAAGCAACTGCATTAGAATTTAGTTAAAATATATCCTGAAGGAATAAGTACAGGATTCAAGGAATTGCAAATGCAAGATAAATTGAATGGCTATGTTTGTGTGCTTTCCTATACTGTACAATTTGCCAAATGTCATTCATATCGTGGTTTTATATTCGTATTAAGCACACTGTGGACAGTTTTTACATTCTGCAGAAAGAGTGCTAGTACTGTATGTAATGCCTCGCCTCTCTCTCTCTCTCTGTATAGATATATCTGTGGTGTTTGTTGTTGATTTGTTGGTGCTGTCAGTGTAGATCAGACTAGTTCTTGCTCTGGTTTATCTGGTAATTATCAGGTGATCATGTGTTTTTGGTCTCTGGAGTCTATCGTGATAAAAGACCCTAGAAATAAAGCCAGCAGCTCCAGGTGAATAGGAGTGAATTACTCTGGGAATCGTGGTGGTCGCAGAAGCAATTACCTGGAGAGGATCTTTAGCTTCCTCAAATCATCTCCAGCTTTCCCGTGAGACGCACTGATCACAGAGATGTTTGAGTCCTGGTTTCTGAACCAGAATCTGCTAAAACAGATCTCAGGAGGTTTGTTCTAATGCAGTGTCAGACTTATACTCTACTGCAAACTAAACTAAAACAGTATATAGGAATATTAGATGGAAACCTTAAACATTTGAAATATTTGGGAAAATCTTTGAAATAAAGATAAGTTAGGAACAAACATTGCTATAACAAAAACTGAAATTAAATTAAATTAAATCTAGATATAATTAACAAATGCACATACATTTACTACATTTATTGATTTTTTTTTATAAATATTTAACAAACAAACAATTAACACAAATTACAAAAACACATAACAAAAGTACTAAAACTGAAATAAAAACTAAATTAAAACAGATACAAATAAATTGAAGTTTTTAATAGAAAATAATAGTATGCATTTTTTGCATACAGTTACTAAAAATGATATACAATTAAATTTAAGATAGAAATCATAAAAAATAAACAAGTTACAAAAGCACATATAACAATTACTATGCCTAAAACAAAATAAAAATAAAATAATATTTGAAATAAAATAACTTTTAAAAACAAAAACCAACAAAAATGAAAAAAGCACATAACAAAATTACTAGAATTAAAACTAAAACGTAAATTAAAGCTAAATAGAAATAAAACAACAATAAAATAAAAACAACAAAAGCACATACTAAAACTTAAAATGTACAAAATAAATGCTATTTCAAAATATTAATAAATACAATAATTACACTAAGGTTGCAAAAAGGAGGAACATTTCTAATACAATTGGGGAAACCTTCCAGGATTTTTTGGGAATATTCCAGGGGATTTTTGGAAAGTTTCCACTTCTTTGCAACCCTAAATAACACTGATGTTGCTAATCAGGAATAACACGGTCTAATTGTCCCTTCTGTCACTCTTTTGCTATTTTCTCTTTTTATGTAATTCTAATCTGATAATCCAAAGTTTGTAGGTTCGAACCCTGCGTGAACTGTTTAAGTGTTTGCTAAATGCATGAACATAAGTGTAATTGATTCTAACGTGTTTCTTCTCTCTCTTTTGTGTCTCCTTTCTAACAAACGAAACCCCCGAAGCGTGCAAAAGAAAAGAGCAAGACCCGAGCAAAGACAGGAGCAATACACCAAAGAAATCACGGCTGGTTTTCACAGACCTGCAGCGGCGAACGCTTCTGGCCATCTTTAAGGAGAACAAGCGTCCGTCCAAAGAGATGCAGCTGACCATCTCGCAGCAGCTGGGTCTGGAACTGAACACTGTCAGCAACTTCTTCATGAACGCCCGCAGACGCAGCCTGGACAAATGGCTGGACGAGGGGAGTCTGGGCAACACGTCGTCCACCTCCAGCACTTGTACCAAAGCGTGATCAGGTGACGGTCAGTTTTTTAAGAGGAGAAAATCATTCCGAAGGGCAACTAGAGGAGAGAAGCTGCTTACCGGCTCGAGTCGCAGTCAAAAACACACCGATCTGTTCATCCAAAGAGCTAAACGCCAGGATAAACGCTGAAGACAAACCAAAGGGTCTGCATTCAACATCTACATTCATTTCCAGAAGTGTGTGTGTGTGTGTGTGTGTGTGAGATGAGATACTTTAAACTACAAGGATGAATCTCACAAAAACACATCCAGGTCACATTTAATGCAATTTAGAACATCTTCGTCTCGTTTTCAAGTACAAATAATATTTACTTGAGAAACGAAACATATTACGATTTCATCTGACAAAGCTATCAAAATTTCAGATTTGCTTTAAAAATAAAAATTGCCAATGTGGTCAGATAAACAAACTGAGTTCAAAGGGAAAACAATTATATATAAATATACAAAGGTATTATATTTATATACAATGATATTTATTATTTTACGCAAAATAATATGTTGTTTTCCTTCTCAAATAAATATACCTTGATGTAAACATTTTTAAAAAAATTTTTTAAATAAAAACAAAAAATTACTTTTTTTGCAGTGTAATTGCAAACAGGCTTTTTAAACAAGAACAACAACAACATTAATAATTAATATTAGTATTGATAAGAATAATAACAATTCCCACAAATTCCCATTGTCAATTATTGCTCCTATTATTGTTACTGTAATATGGTCATTTTTATTACAGTAATCCGATTTTTTTTTTTTTGCATTATGGTAATGCATTTTAATTAAAACGAAATATTAATGCATTTTGGAGTGAAACATGACTTGCATGTTATTCTTTGTGAGATTCACCAATTGCATAACCACACAGGTTTATTGGGTCGCAGGTTTTTTCAACACGCCAAACCCTGTGTCTCCTCTGTGCGTTAGAAAAAACCCCGTCAGAAGCACAAAGCACAACACACGTGAAGGACACGCCGACCGCAGATCTCTCACACCGTTATTGGCCGGCCGGGTTTGTGAGCACAATCCTGAAGCACATTAAATTTGCAATAGAACAGGGGCTGGACCACACCGATTGTTCTTCTATGGTTAAAAAACAACTCAGGATGATATGACCGAAGAACAAGCATCTCACGAGCTCAACACACTCAATGAATTACATAGCAAAACACACACACACATGCACATCGCTGTTTGCTGTCATGACTGTAACTGTATTAAGCTAAAAAACCAAACACAAGTGAACTGGCATTGGTGATCAGGGCCTTTACAAGAGTTTAAGAGGACAATCTCCACACCAATGCCTGCCAGTTTAGCTTTCCCAAAGTGTGCATGACTCCTTCCCTCGTAGTTTCCTAGCTCTTTCATACACTCATCTCAAATTCCATCCCTCGTCTTCATTTATTATTGAACCGACGAACAAACAGAGCCGGTAAGCAGTTCTCTCCCGGGTTACACTTGGATCACTCAAAACGGACACTGAAGACTTTTTCTATTTATTGACAAATCGACACCAAAGAAACTTTTTCTGCACCTAACTGTTCTGCAAACGAATATGTTCAAAGGAAAAAAAACAAAAACAACAAAAAAACCAACCAAAAAAACAAAACAAAAACACGACGGTGACAAAGCGGGAACGCCGAGCCGTCGTCTTTGTTGCGCTCGGATCGGTGGAGACTTTGGAAGCAGAACGGGATCGGAAGGGTTTTCAAATGCGACGGAGCTGTTCCCACGGCAACGGAGGATGATGCATCTCTCAAAATGTGTGCCTATGCAGTTTTTTCAAACAAAATGGAAAGAACAACGAAAACCTCATCAGCTACAATACCAAAGATTCAGAGTTACTCCCGCCGCAATTCCCTTCAGTTTCCCGTCCCGCCTGTTAAGGCGCATTGGCGCGGTGCAGAGGGGATCGCAGCGGCTCTTCTCTCCAAACATGGGACGTCTAGGGTTCAGCGTTTGGCTTATTTCATCCATTTTGCAGCTAAAACTAAAGGTGTAACTCAGCCTGATGGGCATACCAAAGATAAACACCTTTAAGCACATGCAACCTCACTCTTTCCCATTTTCCCAAACTGAACGACTCATTATGTTATCGTTTTGCACTCACATCCCATCATAGTCCAAAGATGGATCAGTTCCACCAATCCAAACATCATCCATCCATCATTTCCCAACATATGCACGCTCGTTTCTAAGCGTTGAATCCCAAGTCCCTCGTTTGAGAGAGCCGCTGCAGCCGGTTCCATCACTTGCTATATTCCAACTAAAAAGCCAATAATCTGCCAAAAACGCTCACTTAATCTGTAGACAGGAAACTGCAGACTGTAGGTCGAATAGCTTTATCCTTTAGCTTTCTCTCTTTAAAAGCTTCTAGTCCAAAGATTCTCCAACGCCACTTGGTTGGAGCTTCATCTGCTCTTCACGACAGTCAGGTCTTTAGCAACACGGGCCAAAGAGCTTTCCTTTGCTTGTCTTAGTACTTATATTTTGCTAATGCCTCTGTACAATGTCTTACCCAGGATTTGCAATATGTGATTTTATTTATGTAATTTATATTTGTTATGATTTACTTAATTTAAATTAACCAAAACCTCCCCTTTTATCCTGATTACTAGCTTGCCAAAGTTTACATTTACTTCTTTTGCATGTTGGACACCATCAGACGTATTTATTTATGACTAGTATGCATAGGTTATTTTTTTGTTTCTTAATTATTTAATGCTATTTAATTAGATGTAATTGACTATTTAAGACTACTAGTGCATCAAAAATGCAGTGCTCCTCTTAATTTATTAGTTAGCTTTACTTTAAAAAGCAACACAAAGGGTGTATTTAATTTTTCTTAGAAAGATAATTCTGGAAATGTGTTAGCGATCAGGTTTTAGTTGTAATTTATGTGTATGGAAATTGTTTAGGTTTTGTCTGTCCTTTTTTTTTGAATGAAAACAATCTGTCTGAAGGGGCATTTGCGATCGATTTACACTGTTGTGTCGAAGGACGAACAGTGAATTCCAGCCGGATGGTATACGGGGCCACACGTTAACGGAGATCAACGCAGAACTCACCAAAGATAAATCCCACGGATGCTGAGAGGCCGTTTGTTCATTGCTTCACTCGTAGAAGGACGTAGAGGAATCCCTTAAAAAACTAGAAAAAGCTGCTTCCAAGACTGACTTGTGTGTGTGTATAAAAGTCTTTCTATCTCTATAGTGAGAACCACAGAGGCTACCTCACTGAATTTTCCATTTGTAATTTTAATCGTGTTGATGAAACCAAAGATACCAAAGATTTCTTTTTCTCGAGTACGGTCTGCGCTTGACGCCATGCTTTGGATATTTTGATAATGCCACTCTCTCTGTTTCCTCTTCTTCCTCTTTCAGACATGAGTCCCTCCTCTCCTCGAAAAAATAAGTGCAATGGAGCGGATGGCACTCGTGTCGAGCTGTACATTTTAGTGCTGTGTGCTTCTGATCGCCTCTTACCGGTCAGAATGTAAAAGACCGTGATGCAAAAACCAACCCACTAACAAACACCTATCCTGCACAGAAACATGAACTTTATCCCATATTCTCTAATCAAACACAATTAATAGAAAAGTTCAGAAATTTATAGTTTTGATGGTTTGTTCTAGTCAAAGTAACTCTAATGCTGAATTTACACCGCAAAGGTGGCACAGAAGCGCCTCTGAAGTGGCATTTAGGTGACTTTACACAGATTGTTTAATGCTGCTTAGAAGTGGCATAAAAGCAGAAATTACAACTGGCTTTTTTACAGCAAATTTTAAGCAGGCTTAGAGAAGCCTTAACTTAGCTGTGTAAAGACAGCATATCACATGATGCATGCACTGGGCTTAATACTGCAAGTTTACAATGAAAAAGTGGCTCAGAAGTGCCTCTGAAATGGCATTTAGGTGTTTATACACAGACTTTTTAATGCTGCTCAGAAGTAGCATAAATGCATTTACATGGCAATTGCTACTGTATACAGGCATAATTTAGCCTGTCCTTTATGCAACATTAGGTCTTTAAACTAAATTTTAAGCAGGCTTAGAGCAGCCTTAAATCAGCTGTCTTTACATTGACTGTTTAATGCTGCTTAGAGCAAGCATAAATGTTTATAGTTGTCTTAACAGACTCTTTGATGCTGCTCAAAAGTGGCATAAATGCATTTATTTCATATGCTGCATTGCATTTTGTAGAGATTTCCAACTGCCTACAATTATGGCGTCTTTACACAGCAAGTGGAACTGTATAAAGGTATAATTTAACCTGGTTTTTATGCAGCATTGCATCATTAAACTAAAATTTAAGCAGGCTTAGAGCAGCCTTAACTCAGCTGTATTTACACAGACTGTTTAATGCTGTGAAGAGGAGGCATAAATGCATTTACACAGCAATTTCAACTGTTTACAGGTATAATTTAGTCTGTTTTTATGCAGCATTGCGTCTTTAAATTTTAAGATGGCTTAAAGCAGCCTTAACTCAGCTGTGTAAAGCCAGCACATCAAAAGCTGCTGAACAATGTATGCACTGAGCATTAATACTTGTGCAAAATTTACATCGCAAAGGTGGCACAAAAGGCCTATGAAGTGGCATTTATAGTTGTCTTCACAGACTCTTTGACGCTGCTCAAAAGTGGCATAAATGCATTTATTTCATATGCTGCATTGTATTTTGTAGAGATTTCCAACTGCCTACAATTATGGCATCTTTACACAGCTGAGTTAAGGCTGCTTTATGCCTGCTCAGAAATTCAGTGATGCTGCATTAAAGCCAGACTTAGACCTAATATCAAATATATAGTTGCAATTGCTGTGTGAATGCATTTATGCCACTTTTAAAGCAGTATTAAACAGTTTGTGTAAAGAGGCCTAAATGCCACTTCAGAAGCACTTCTGTGCCACCTTTACAGTGTAAATTTGGCATAAATGAAATGTGGTGTAGAAACTATTTTTACTGAGAAATTGCAGTTACAAAGAAACTAGAAACAAGTAAATTTTAAAACTGAAAGATTTAAATAATGTTTAAAACATACCCCAAGAAAATTATTTACAGCATTTTGAAGTGCAATAAAATGCCAATTTGGACATTGCCACAACTCTACAATTTTGTTATAGATTAGTATGATGACAAACATGAACTTCTAAGCAAATAAAATACATAACTTAGTCAAAGTTATTTCATCACATGAAGATAAAAACCTCAAGTAAAAATACACCCCGTATTTAGTGTTTTCTTCCTCAAAAATCCATTCTGGCAAAAATAATGTTGGTGTTTCTGTGCACGACGAACTCTAAAACCAAAGACTAAATCGAATCATCTCATAGCAGACCGAAGGGACTCGGTAGGGACGACTTTCAGGAAAACGTGGCTAAATACGCACCACAAACGGCAGATGGGATGGTATTGATCCGTTCTGCTGCAGGTCGTACATCATTCCGTCCTGTTGCAAAAGTAACACATTTACTTGTAAAAACAGCATCTGTTAACAGCGTGTCCCGCATCGATCGTAAGGTCATTAGGTCAATATTCTTAGCGGTGATTCCTTGTTTATGACGTGGATGGAATCTGATCATTGCATCGATTAAACCAAAACAGATTCTCTTCAGTTTCCATCCCAAAGTGATATTTGTTTCCACCCCGACAAAGACGTAGAGAGCGCTTTAGTTGCAAAGTATGAGATATTGTTGGATGAGTGCCTTGCTTGAACCAAAGCGAAGTTTGACCTCTCTGTTTCTTCTTCTGTTAGTACCTCAATGACAGGAAAAACCTGCGAGACGCGGTTTTCATACAGCTTTGCAATGCAATCCTGCAGAGAACAAAAGACTAACT
>NC_081790.1:1832656-1837656 GCF_963082965.1 Carassius carassius | reverse complement strand
AACCTGTGCGACTTTCATTCTTCTGTGGAGCATCAAAGACGATGTTGAACCCTCATGTTTAATATGCAAAAGCCTCTAAATGACCGAAACTTTGCTCTTTTAGTGTAACTGTAGAAACATCCAGTGCAGTTCTTCTGAAGATATAGGATTCTTTAATGGCGCTTTAAGCTTTTCAACACATTTCCACAGAAGAAATAAAGTCATACAGGTTTGAGAGCATGTGAATGAATGTGAGCGGTTTCTTTAAAGCCCATCTGACGCACAGATGCACACAACTTTAGCACCATGTTTATTTGATGAATCTGTTATTTGTTCCACGCTGACTGTGTTTGCATTTTTTAGGACTTTTAAGACACAAGCATTCTCAATGACATGCAAGAACAAATCTGGACAGAAAGACCAAGAGGGAAAGTAAAAGGCGAAGAGGATGCGGATGTTTTCGGATGTATAAGGTTGGAATGAAAGCTGGGGTAAAAGTGCATTTGTTTTTTTAAACAAGGGCGGCACTTATGACTTGTCTCAGTCTGAAATCACCCTCGTGCACCGGCTTTACCCTCCGAGGGTTCACGCTAACCTCCAGCGCTGCTCAGAGGTCAGAGGTCAGGGTTTCTGGCTGGAGAAGAAGGCCTTGGTCTGAGCGCAGGTGGGGTTGACACAGAGCGGACAGCGGAGGGTGAGCTGACGGGAACACGGCTCGTTGGACTTCAGATGGGACTGAACCAGATCCGCCAGCGCCTGACAGAGACGATAACATCAATTACAGTTCAAATGTTATTTGGGAATCTACCTCAGCTTCTGCCGTTTCACTAAAAAGTTAGAATTAACAACAGAACCCAAACTTAAATTCAGTTACTATTTATTTTTAACCATAAAAAACCAACACATGTAAACTGCACTCAAGTTAACTTCTACATTATACAATTCCTATTTATTGTTGAAATATAATCATTTACTCAGTGGCCGCCATAACTTTTATGTAAACATGCATTAAATAATTAAGACATCACTAACAGGTTAAGTAAAATTTAATGAGTATATAGTCTAATATTTCTCATAATGATCGTCTCTAGACTTCATTTCTCTGGCAAATAATGAGCTGTGGACACTTAAATATTTAATTATTTGTATTTGTGCATGTTAAATTATTACTTAAATATACATTTTTACATCTTTATTATATCCTGAAATATTAAGTAATTCTATTTTTGTTTTATCCAATATTTTTGTGTTAAATATTTTATGCATACGATTGTAAATGTCAAATGCTGTTGAAAAGCATTGCTAGTGAGAGTGTGTGTGTCTCTGTGTGTGTCTCTCTGTGTGTGTGTGCCTCTGTGTGTGTGTGCGTGTGCCTCTGTGTGTGTCTCTCTGTGTGTGTGTGCCTCTGTGTGTGTGTGTGTGCCTCTGTGTGTGTCTCTCTGTGTGTGTGTGTCTCTGTGCCTCTGTGTGTGTGTGTGCCTCTGTGTGTGTGTGTGCCTCTGTGTGTGTCTGTCTCTGTGTGTGTGTGTCTCTGTGTGTGTGTGCCTCTGTGTGTGTGTGTGCCTCTGTGTGTGTGTGTGTCTCTGTGTGTGTGCCTCTGTGTGTGGTTGTCTGTGTGTGTGTGTGCCTCTGTGTGTGGTTGTCTGTGTGTGTGTGTGCCTCTGTGTGTGTGTTTGTCTGTGTGTGCCTCTGTGTGTGTCTCTCTGTGTGTGTGTGCCTCTGTGTGTGCCTCTGTGTGTGTGTGCCTCTGTGTGTGGTTGTCTGTGTGTGTGTGTGCCTCTGTGTGTGTGTGTGCCTCTGTGTGTGCCTCTGTGTGTGTGTGTGCCTCTGTGTGTGTGTGTGTGTTTGTCTGTGTGTGCCTCTGTGTGTGTCTCTCTGTGTGTGTGTGTGTGTGCCTCTGTGTGTGTGCCTCTCTGTGTGTGTGTGCCTCTGTGTGTGTGTGTGTGTGTGTTTGTTTGTCTCTGTGTGTGTGTCTCTCTGTGTGTGTCTCTCTGTGTGTGTGCGCCTCTGTGTGTGTTGTGTGCAGTCAGCTGAAGTCCTGATTGATTTCAGGGGTTTTAATAAACTCAGCGGGCCGCAGGTGAAGTTCTCAGACACACACTGATGAGTTTAACACACAGCAGAAAACTAACCACCGTTCACTTCACCACAAACCAACCAAAGACTGGTACTTGTTCATTTTCTCTCTCTAATTCTAAACTAATGTGCGGTTTTAAACATGAGGTAAAGTGTGGTGCCTCTCACCCTGAAGAAGAGTGGATTTCCGTTCAGAGATTCGGCTCGTCTGATGTTCTCCACGCCGCACTGAAACACAGTTCACTCAACATTACAGCACATCTGCTTTACTCACCGCATACACACTAAAATACACTTCTCATTAAAAACCATCTAACTGCATAATCAAGTGTGTGTTGATCGACGAAAACGATCGAGTTGTATGCTTTGGTGTCATGTTCAGTATCACTGAGATGCTGTTATAGTGTTTGTGGATATCTCCAATTAGAATTATGTTTTTATTTAAATTTTAGCTCACTTTTATTCATTCTGTTAAGTGTTTTTGCAATTTTCATTCGTTTTTGTTGTTTTAAAATATTTTACTCTATTTATTCTTGGTTATTTTAATATTTCAACCTGAAAATGAGAAAGGAGAAATGATCCCTTGGCAATTAGCTGAATTAAAATGATTATTTTTTTTACCTTCTAAGAAACCTTGACTGATGAAGGCAAGAAAATAAAACATTATATTTAATACAAAAAAATGAGATTTTTTTTTAAATACATGCATTTTATTTTAGATAGAGATATAATAAGTATATAAGACAATATAAAACAAATTCTTAATTTAATTTCTATTATAGAATAACAAACTATGAGAAATTATGAGTATTTCTATTATATTAAAATGTATGTAGTATGTACACACAAACTTTTACATTATTTTAGATCGTGTATATATACACGATTTTCTATTACATTTTAATTTAGTTAATATTTATTATTCTGCAAGTTATAAAATATTTTAAGTTGCATTTTTATTTAGCCATACTAATCCTGGTAAAGTTATTGCTCAAAATGTGCACTGACATGTTAATATTTGTTAGCTATTGACCACAGAAGTTGCCCAGATCTGCTGGAGGCCCGGTGTGAAGCGGCACCCATCCAGAAGATCAGATCAGATCAGAGCCCTGCTGCAGACGCCGGCCCCGGGGCCACAGATCGATGCACAGGTGAGAGAAACCACCAGAACGGACTAGTGATGCTAGCCTCAGGGCACACACACATACACACACACACACGCTACACCGCATGAGTCTGGGAAACACACTCACACTCTTCAGAAGCCAAGCACTGATCGATGAGTCCCAGATATGAGAGCAGAAGTCAGAGGTCAAAGATCGCTTGGCTCACCGTTAATAACAGACACTGCAGTGATGGGAAACAACTAACCTCCAGTACATCACTCCGCAGACTGCAGTAGAACAGCAGGACATTTACTGATTTCTGTCCTTTACTGTAGCACACCGAGCCTCGTGTGTTCATACCAGATTCATTTCAGTGACTCACAGATTCAATGAAGCCTTGCGTGGCTTCTAATGAAACGTACAGTTGTGATGACTAGCAGCTTTTAATTAAACGTCACATTTAATCACTAGTGTTCAAATTTGTGTATTCTGTTAAAGAATTGTATTTGATGTAAAACCACTGGTTCAAGCTTATAAAGAGTTGTTATATATCATTTTTAAAATATAAAATTAATAATATAAAAATGTATGCATGTATGTGTGTGTGTATATATATATATATATATATATATATATATATATATATAATTTTTATTATTTTCTATTACAATTTTTATAATTAAATAGTGATATAGTTAATAATATTAATTTTTTTGATGTTTAGGGAATGCATGAACAATAAATGAAATCAAAATATAAACTAAATATATTGTATTTATTTATCATATAATTTCATTATTATAATATATTACTTGTATATATATATTACTTATATATATATATATATAATTTAAATTGTATATAATTTAACTGTTGACCACTTTATATTAAGTCACTCGATTGAAGTGCGATGCAACCAGGTTCTTTGGAGCACCTCTTCCCCGAGGATCTGCGAGTACTCGATGTCCAGCTCGTGCAGCGTCTCGATGTGGTCGCTGGTGAAAGCGATGGGCACCAGCAGCAGGTTCTTCTTCCCGCGCTGACAGAGGCCCTTGATGACCTCATCAGTCTGCGGCCCCAGCCACGCCATTGGCCCCACCTACAGGAGCCCAGCAGGGACACAAAGCAGCTTCAGCGAGCGCAGAGCTGACTGCAGTTACAGCACTTCACCACTAGAGGACTCTGTTTAACAGCTGCTCTTCGTGGCCAGAAACAATGCTTCCACAGAAATAAACCAAACACTGTTTTCCATTTGGAAAAATGGATATATATGTCTTAAGGGTACATTTTTTGTAATTGAGATTTATATATATATAATCTGTATAAATAAGGATAGGATTGTTAGGAGGACAATATCTGAAATCTTGTGGGTGCAAAAACAAATCTAAATACTGAGAAAATCTCCTTTAAAGTTGTTCAAATTAAATTCTTAGCAATGCATATTACTAATCAAGAATTATGTTTTGATATGTTTATGGTTGGAAGTTTACAAAATATCTTCATGGAACATGATCTTTACTTGATATCCTAATGATTTTTGGCATAAAAGAAAGATTGATCATTTTGACCCATTGCTACAAATGACTGCTGTTGTGCTCCAGAGCCACATATGGTTTGTGATCGTGACCTTTGACTGCCAGACGAGTCTGTATGGGTTACAGTGTCCTAATCGGTCCATCACCCTCTGAACCGTCGCGCCAACTTCCTGTGGGTACGGATCGCCCCGGTTCACAACCTGAACACACAATTCAAGTTTGCTTACAACTCGTTTATTCTAAACCATTAATAATACTCACAATGCATTCACGCTCAATATTGACACCGATTTTTTTTTTTAAG
>NC_081790.1:1807656-1827656 GCF_963082965.1 Carassius carassius | reverse complement strand
TTATTTTTTACGTTATTTCTTTTATTACTCATTTAATATATATATATATATATATATATATATTTTACTTATTTAATATATATATATATATTTTTTTTTCTATTATCTACTCATATATATAATTTTATTTTCGTTATTTATTTATTTTACTTATTTCAATTTTTTTCTCATTTTCTATTTATTTTAATCTTTAAATGTATATATTTATGTATATATATACACACCGTATTTTCCGGACTATAAGTCGCACTTTTTTTCATAGTTTGGCTGGTCCTGCGACTTATAGTCAGGTGCGATATATTGTTATATATCTTATAAGTTTATATGTTTTTTTCCTCGTCATGACGTATTTTTGGACTGATGCGACATATAGTCCGAAAGATACGGTAATAATTTTTTTTATTATTATTATTTATTTTTTTTACTTGTTATTGCTGCAGTATGTGTGTATAATCTCTGAGCGCATGTAAGCCATGTTCCCCCGGGCTCTCACCCGTCTCCGGACACATCTCGTCCAGCAGTTTGACCATGCCTTCTCCCTGCATGGTGGTCCAGGCTTTGATCGGAGATCCTCCTCCAATCCTGCTGTACTGCTCTTGGATCTTTGGGGTTCGTCTTTTGGCAATGAAAGGGCCGAGTTTACTGCAACAGACATACAAACACGTGTTTCAGGTATCTCCTTTACAGAGTCACAATCACTCAAGGGCTTGTTTCTCTTACTTCTGCACAGGAAGCTGCATGAGGTCTGTGTCCATGAAGAGCCGTAAGAGGAAGTCATGCACGTCTTCCAGTTTCTCCGGGCCGCCCATGTTCAGCATCAGAATCCCTGTCTTGGGTTTTCTGCAGAAGAAAGCAACGCAGTGGGTTTGAGACAGTCCGAGAAGTCCAGTCCAAATTAAACTAAACCCAAAGAGACTTCTGGAGCGTCTGATTTCCCAGCAGGCACTGTGTAGGTGTTCATGAGGTCAGGAGATGCTGTACCTGTTCTCCTGAGTCTCTGGAGCGGTGGAGCTGGCCAACACAGCTGCTGCGGCCGTCGACTGCTGTCTGAGAAACACACTCGTGCACACACTCACCGGCGGACTCAACCTGACCACTGCACACACACACACACAAACAAAAAAAAAAAAAAATAAATAAAATAATATATATATATATATATATATATATATATATATATATATATATATATATATATATATATATAAAATACAAAGATAATTTAATTTTTCCCATTTTGACAATATTTTTAATGTCAATCCATTAATTCGTTTCTTGCCATTAAATGTCTTTAATTTACATTTTAGAGCCACAAAATTCAAAGCATATTTTTAATATGTAATATAATTTAATATGTAAATTTAATATGTAATTTAATATATAAACATTTATTCATATTTTAAGTTTTAAGTTAAGATTGAAGGTTTAGTCATTTTGATACATGCTTTGTTACTTGTTAATATTTTTATTCAACTTCAATTTATATTTGTGCTGATTTATGCTTAAAAAATAAGTTACATACATATATATATATATATATATAAAAATAAAAGTAATGGATAAAAAAAACTCTTATTGCTCACGAATAAAATTTTTGGATCCATTACAGTAATAATGAGCCAAATTGTTTTTATTATAGTAATGTAATAATTTGTGGCGAAATATACTTTATACAGCTTGTAATTTATGTTTGCAGATTTTATTTTTATATGAGATCTTGACATGTTTTTGTAAGATTTATATTATTATTATTTGGCAAGATATTTATATATATATATTTTTTTTTTTTTTTTTTTTTAATGATACTAATTATTTATATTATTTTATCACAAAACCTTGACTAGTACTATTATATTCTATTAAAAGTAATTTATTTTACATTTTTAAGACAGAACATAGCACCAGGACATAATACAGTGGCATGTTTTATATTATTAATATTTAAAAGCACACGTTATTACACGCGATTAATCTGTGTACTGTCTATAGCGCTGCAGTAGCGCCGCGCGGCCGCTCGGAGCCGCTGTTGGCGCAGTTACGCAAGTTGTGAAAGCGTGTGTTGTGTAACATGATGTTTTAACGCCACGGAAACTTTTAACTCCTGCTTTTTGTTGACAATCCGCGCATGTAAACCTCGTGCACTCGTTTAACTTCCCACACGTTAACGCGGATATGAAAACACACGCTTTATCTGCGCGATTATTCCGTGAAGAGCTGAAAAACTGCGGGAAGAAAAACAGGAAAGTCATCGGGACGCTTTAACCTTCACGAACTGAGCTGACATAAACAAGGCTCATTTCAGCCCCTAAACTGCTCATCCTGCATGATTAATGATAAAGACGCTTATATAAGCTCCTCAGTGAATGAATGAGTGAATGTCATGTGTTTATTAAGAGTCGTAAACACACTTACGCTGCATGAGCCGGCACGCGCCACCCAAAACCGCCATTATTTCGCGCCCTGGCGTAAAGTCTTCTCGTATTCCAACGGCAGAAAACAGCGAATTGCTTCAACTGCAGAATGAAAGCGTTTCTTTTCCCCCTCAGTTTTTCTAAAGCGCCCAAATTCCGATATAGAGCTGCTGATCGGTATCACTGTTATCACGTCTTGATGACGTATATTGGCCCCGCCCCCGCGCACACCCAGCCTCCCGTACGTCAGCACGCCGTGACGAGAGCCTTTGCGTGCGCGTGTGTAAAACTGCCTATTTGCTTCATTCACAGAAAACACACAACACAACTAACTTCATGATATCAAAACTACATGGTCTGTGTTTCATTTGATGCCCAGAGCTAAAAACAGCTTCAACTGTTTATTTAAAATAGACGCGGCATAACTTGGCAATGTCTTCTTTTTTTAATGTAAGATTGCCATACATGGAGGCTCAAACCCAAGCGAACGAACGAACAAATGAATAAATAACCTAATAAAACAAATATGAATCATTTTTAATTTAATTTTTTTTGTATTACTTTATATTTTTAGACAGTTTAAATTCTTTGTCATTAATGTTTTTTATTCTTTCTTTCCTTTATTTATTTTATATTTACTTTATCTTTTAGTTTCTGCGGGTTTAGGCCTTTATATTTATCAGTGATCAATAACATATAAGAAAAATGCAGGGCTTAAAAATATATTTTTAAACAGTTTATTTTATTTTTAATTTCTGCAGTTTAGGCCTCCATATTTAATGTCATCATGTCAATTATTAATTAATTTTGTTACGTTACAAAAACACAGGGCTAATGAAATTTTTTTTTTTTATGTTAAAGCAAATTATTTTGTTAATTACATTTTTATGAAACTATTTATTTTATAATTTTAAGCCAAGTGCTATCATATCCTAGTGTTTTTCTTTTTTTAGATACTACATTTACTTTTAATTCTTTTTTTTCTGCAGTTTTTGGTCCCTATATTTAATGTCTGTCATGCAATTACTAAATAATATATATATATATATATATATATATATATAACACAGTCCTGGCCAAAAGTTTTGAGAATTACATAAATATTAGTTTTCAAAAAGTTTGCTGCTAAACTGCTTTTACATCTTTGTTTCAGTTGTTTCTGTGATGTACTGAAATATAATTACAAGCACCTCATACGTTTCAAAGGCTTTTATCGACAATTACATTACATTTATGCAAAGAGTCAGTATTTGCAGTGTTGGCCCTTCTTTTTCAGGACCTCTGCAATTCAACTGGGCCAAATCCTGACTGATAGCAACCCATTCTTTCATAATCACTTCTTGGAGTTTGTCAGAATTAGTGGGGTTTTGTTTGTCCACCCGCCTCTTGAGGATTGACCACAAGTTCTCAATGGGATTAAGATCTGGGGAGTTTCCAGGCCATGGACCCAAAATTTCAACATTCTGGTCCCCGAGCCACTTAGTTCTCACTTTTGCCTTATGGCACGGTGCTCCATCGTGCTGGAAAATGCATTGTTCTTCACCAAACTGTTGTTGGATTGTTGGAAGAAGTTGCTGTTGGAGGGTGTTTTGGTACCATTCTTTATTCATGGCTGTGTTTTTGGGCAGAATTGTGAGTGAGCCCACTCCCTTGGATGAGAAGCAACCTCACACATGAATGGTGTCAGGATGCTTTACTGTTGGCATGACACAGGACTGATGGTAGCGCTCACCTTTTCTTCACCGGACAAGCCTTTTTCCAGATGCCCCAAACAAACGGAAAGGGGCTTCATCGGAGAATATGACTTTGCCCCAGTCCTCAGCAGTCCATTCACTATACTTTCTGCAGAAGATCAAGATCATCTTCCAAAAGTCTTGTCCTCACTGTGCGTGCAGATGCGCTCACACCTGCCTGCTGCCATTCCTGAGCAAGCTCTGCACTGGGGCACTCCGATCCCGCAGCTCAATCCTCTTTAGGAGATGATCCTGGCGATTGCTGGACTTTCTTGGACGCCCTGAAGCCTTCTTTACAAGAATTGAACCTCTTTCCTTGAAGTTCTTGATGATCCTATAAATTGTTGATTTAGGTGCAATCTTAGTAGCCACAATATCCTTGCCTGTGAAGCCATTTTTATGCAACGCAATGATGGCTGCACGCGTTTCTTTGCAGGTCATCATGGTTAACAATGGAAGAACAATGATTTCAAGCATCACCATCCTTTTAACATGTCAAGTCTGCCATTCTAACCCAATCAGCCTGACATAATGATCTCCAGCCTTGTACTCGTCATCATTCTCACCTGAGTTAACAAGACGATTACTGAAATGATCTCAGCAGGTCCTTTAATGACAGCAATGAAATGCATTGGAAAGGTTTTTTTGGGATTAAGTTAATTTTCATGGCAAAGAAGGACTATGCAATTCATCTGATCACTCTTCATAACATTCTGGAGTATATGCAAATTGCTATTATAAAAACTTAAGCAGCAACTTTTCCAATTTCCAATATTTATGTAATTCTCAAAACTTTTGGCCACGACTGTGTATATATGTATATGTATATATATATATATATATATGTATATATATATATATATATATATATATATATATATATATATATATATATATATATCAGGGTTAACTTCTCTTTGCATGTGAAAGTAAACTACATTTTAAATGACTTTTTTTAATAATCCATCTTTCCCCACGTATCATTAGATTCCCTCAAGTAGAAAAGGTGTGTTTGTTTTACAGGGAAGTCAAAGCAAATCAATTCTGTTTTACAGATGTTTTTAACAGCCGTTTCCTGCTGAAACTGGTTCTGCCACAAGCCATAACATACTGGAACAACCCAACAAACAGCTAGTGCAATGTTCTCATCCATCTGTTATTCAGATTCACCTCTATTCTTCAGTGATGGACTGTGTTTGGGTTGAATATTTTCATCTAAATCAACAAAATTATTACTTCACTGTTTAATCTGTCTCCTGCTGGAATACATCAGATAATACACAACATGACTTGCCTCTTACAAACCTTCATTTCTGACCCATTTCTTCCGAATGATTATGAAGACGCAGTGCAACAGATCTTCTCTGCTTCCCTCTAGTGGAATCAAACACAAATGCATGATCTGATTGATTTATTATGCCACAGATGAACAATACAAGAATATAACGCAACACAGGATCACTATTCAAACGTCTCCTAAACATGACGTGTTAAATCCGGTCTCCGGCAATGAGTGTGTGATTTGATTTCCTAGTTGGTCTCTTGCAGTGTGTGTGTGTGTGTGTGTGTGTGTGTGTGTGTTTAGGGCCTGCAGCGCTGGATGAAGCGTGGGTACAGGCAGACGTCACGGATGTGATGACGGTTCAGCAGCCAGGTGAGGAATCGCTCCAGACCCAGACCATATCCACCGTGAGGACACGTGCCAAACTTCCTCTGAAACACACAGACAGTCACACGCTGAAGACCAACAGCTGCACACGTGCTCAACATCTGGGTAGCTTTTTTGTCAAATTTAACGACAACATTACTTTCAAACACACTATAAAATGAAGAAGTTTAAGTGCTTTAAAAGAAAAGATTGTTTTTCTGTTAAAATGTCAGTTTTAATTCATTGTGTTGCCGTTTCTGTAATTATTTGTGAAATTTATTACCAATTTCTAAGCAATTTTTTGTGTATTCCGATTAATCAAATCGTATTTATTTATTTTTTTATAAACAACATTTGCATTCTCTCTAAAAAAAAAACTGCATAGAAGTTTCCACGTGGCATACTGTATATTAAAATATTTTAAGAAAAAAATAAATAAACAGTGCTGCTTGATTCTAGGTATTGTTGTAATGGTGCATGATTCAATATTCTTCCTGCAAACATGCATTTATTATTCAATTATTAAATGCATTAAACTATTACTATAAATAATCATTAACATTCAACTTTGTGATTCTAATTCTCTCTACTTAATGTATACATTCATAAATATCACGGAGATTTTTAAAATGTTTTTGAAAAAGTCTCTTTTGCTCACCAAGCTGCATTTATATGATTAAAAATACATAAAAACAGTTTAATTATTATACTTTTTAAATATCAGTTTTCTATGTGAATATGTTTTATAATATAATTTATTCCTGTGATAAAACTCTTCATTCCTCCAGTCTTCAGTGTCACATGATCTTCAGAAATCATTCTGATATGCTGATTTGCTGCTCAAGAAACATTTCTGATTATTATCAATGTTGAAAACAGTTGTGCTGCACAATATTTTTTGGTGGAAACTGTGACACATTTTATGTTTCAGGATTCACAGATGAATAGAAAGTTCAAAAGAACTGCATTTATTTGAAATAGTAATCTTTTGTAACATTATAAACGTCTTGATCAACTGAATGCATCCCGATGGATATGAGTGTTGATTTCTGGATGGTAGTGTATATGAGATACCTGGTCGGTGTACCAGTAGTAGGGTGTGGGGTCGATTCCCTCTCTCTTATACCCCTCCAGGAGCTCCTCAGCGTCCCAGATACGCATGGAGCCGCCCACGATCTCACCCACGTTAGGCATCAGCACATCCACCTGACAAACACACACACATCAGCTGTTGCATATTCATGTCTTTTCTTTATGTAGTTTGAGTTTTGTCCAGATGTCTGCATGGTTAAACCATCGATCCTGACCGATTCGGTGAGGCGGCGGTCCTCAGCGCAGCGCTGCATGTAGAAGGATTTGATCTCGGCAGGGAAGCGACACAGCAGGATGGTCTCGTTAATGGAGTCAGTCATCAGTCGCTCAGGGGCTTCTGGGATATCCTGCAGAGATCACACACAAACGGTCAAATATCCAAGCATTTGCAGCTGAGAAATCTTCGAGATAACGTATGAGATGCAATAAAACACACCTCTCCAAACTCATAAAACGTCCCATCATCCTTCTTGATGTTGTGCTCTTTGAGCCAGACAATGGCTTCGGTGTAGTTCATCCTCTTGAACGGCCTTTTGGGAGGCTTGAAGTCCTGCAAGAGAGACAAAAAAAACATTTAAGAGCTTCCATACTTTCTCTATGACCCTTCCAGTCATTTGTAACAATATTGATATTGCTGACAAAAACTAAAATAAATAAATATATTTTCCATTAAATCAAGTAAAATTAAATAAAATAAATCTTTATTCAAATTAGACAAAAAAAAAACAAAAAAAAACTATTTTATTATTTTTGGATTTGCAGCCAAGGCGACATTTCTGATTTTCATTTAAAGATGAAGTGCTAAAATGAATAAAACTGAAATAAAAATTAATTAAAAACTTGAAATACTTCATGATGGATTT
Source organism: Carassius carassius (assembly GCF_963082965.1). Taxonomy (NCBI): domain Eukaryota; kingdom Metazoa; phylum Chordata; class Actinopteri; order Cypriniformes; family Cyprinidae; genus Carassius; species Carassius carassius. Next base: position 1,819,909 of record NC_081790.1, on the reverse strand, counting down.
CCATGACCTTTCTAGTCATTTGTGGCCATGTTGTTTTCATTAACTAAAACTAAAAAATAAATAAATAAATATATATATATATGTGTGTTAATTAAAAAAAAAGTAAAAATTTTTTTACATTTTTTGGATGAATTTACACAACCCTTCCAGTTTCTGGCAATGTTGTTATTAGACTAATATTTATGATAACTGAAAATAGAACAATTTTTATTTTTATTTTAATTTGAAAGTTTAAGTGCTACAATTACTAAAACTGAATTAAAAATGAATAAAATAGTTAAAAATGTTTTTTTTTTAATTATAAAAATCAAGAACAGTTACAAAAACTTCAACATAAAATAAATATTTAAATAAAAAAATATTATGAATAATATAATAGAACATTAATGACAGAACTGATTTTTAAATGACAAGATATTTTACAAATTAATAATAATTAATACAAATTTACATCTACAATGATGGTGAATTTCCATAAATTGTACATGTCTGAATAGCATAACCCATGCCTAAAATGTAAAATGTAATGATATTTCCAGGTGTTCTGTGACTGTGAAGCTCAGTGTGAGGTCAAGGGTCATACAGGGTTAATGTCGTAGAGCAGCTGCGCAGCAGGAGACTTCAGGACCCTGTCCACCACGTCACACACCAGATCCTCCAAGCGGTTCAGAAGATCTTCATAGGTCATGAAGGGACACTCGGCCTCGATGTGGGTGTACCTGAACACACACACCACACTGACATGCTTCTGTCTGGTTCTCTTACTTGTACAATGTCGAGTTGTTTTTTGGGTATATCTATCTATATATATAGATATATATATATATTTTTTTTTCTCTTTGCTGCGGTCTTGTTTTACTCTTGTAGGTCACTACTGAATGGTTGTCCCAGCTGTAAATCTTTCGAGACGAGTGGATTCTTATCCCCAGAGCTCTAAAGAGGTCATTAGATGCCCATTTTCCACAAGTTGATATGATTCTTTAGGGTTTTAATGAAGTCTATAAAATACTTTGGTTAAAATTTCCTAATGGTAGTGTAAAACAACACCCTTTTTACCGTCAAAAACAGCTCTGTGCACAGCGACCCGCTACAGTGCATGTCCCTTTAAATGCTAATGAGCTTTGCTGACGTCTAGAGTGGGAGGGGCCTGGAATCTGAGCCAAGAATCTGAGCATGGCTTGATTTGAGAAAGAAGTTATTATTTTGGGGGATTCAAACAACATGTAAAGGGGATTTCTGCATAAGAAGACCCCTTTAATAGCTAAAGAAGGGATGTAACAGTTGCACTGAATGAATGGTGAAGGTCCCAGACTCACTCGGACAGGTGTCTGCGTGTGCGCGACTGCTCGGCGCGGTACGACTGCGCGATGCAGAAGGTGTCTCCCAGCGCAGGGATGCAGGTCTCCAGGTACAGCTGAGACGACTGCGTCAGGAACGCATTCTCACCAAAGTAGTTGAGACCGAAGAGCGTGGAGCCGCCCTCCACCTGCGTCTGCACCAGAGTGGGCGGAGTTATCTGAGAACCACAACAAAAAAACATCTGTGTTTACTAAAACAAACAACATCCTGTGTCCTCGATTTCAGTTCCTCAAAGAGGAGGATGAATTTGTTTCTTCATCAGATTTGGAGAAATGTAGCGTTGCATCAGTGTCTCATCAATGGATGCTCTGCAGTGAATGGGTGCCGTCAGAATGAGAGTCCAAACAGCTGCTAAAAACATCACAATAATCCACAGCGCTCCAGTCCATCAGTAAAGTATTTTTAACTAAAATACGAGTGCTGCATAATGCTTCCTCCAGTGAAAAAGTGTTCTGGTCTGAATCAGGAGAGAAATCTGCACAGATCAAGCAGTGTTTAAACAGCTCGAAACAAATGTGGCTTGATTTTGATGTGAGATACAACAGGAGATGCACTTTTACACTGGAGGAAGCGTTATTATGGATTATGGACTCTTATTTTGGCGAGCAGGAACTGTTTGAAGTTAAAAGTGTCTTAATGATTGATTTGTTTCTTATAAACATGCAGCTCTTGTCTTCTCCAGACATTAACTGATGGACTGGACTGCTGTGGATTACTTGTGCATTATTGTGATGTTTTTATCAGCTGTTTGACGGCACCCATTCACTGCAGAGCATCCTTTGATGAGACACTGATGCAATGCTACATTTCTCCAAATCTGAAGAAGAAACAAACTCATCCTGATCTCAGATGCAATCCTCTAAAGCATGTTTCAGGGCATGACCTCGTAGTAGCCCCGGCTGAAGAAATGATCCCGGAAACACTGCGTGACGGTGGACCGGACTTTCAGGATCTTGGAGACGTTTTCCCCACGGATCATCATGTGCCTGTTGTTGAGCTGCACGTCCACGTCAGACTCCTCGTTCAGCAGGTTATCAGCGCCGCCGGCCGGAGCCAGACCAATCAGCTCCCAGAAATCACAGTGCAGCTCATGACCGCCAGGAGCCTTCCAGAACAAAACCAGACACCACATTTTAGAAATCATCGTAAAAATTGAAAGAATGTTCCTCCTTTTTAAGTTGCTTTGGATAAAAGTGTCTGCTAAAAGATAAAATTTAAATGTAACTACAACTTTAAATAGAGGCAAGTAATATTATATTAAATTCATATTAATATTTCATAATTAATCGGGGTAGTTGTCTCACCTGTTTGCCCTCAGGAACAGGTTTAACGGTTCCATAAAGAGCGACAGTGCTCTCCGTAGACAACACCAGACCATCATAACACTGACACTGTACACAAAACATGACCCAAATACAATTGATAATACTGAAATATGCAGAAAATATACAAATTCTGAAAGATTTAATTATAAAATTTAAATACAATTTTTTTTGCACATTAATAAATAAATAAATAAATAAATAAATATATATATATATATATATATATATATATATATATATATTAGGGGTGTAACGGTACGTGTATTCGTACCGGACCGTTCCGGTACAGGGCTTTCGGTACGGTGCATGTGTGTACCGAATGACCGAATGCAATATTTTGTATGCGGAACGTAAGTACATTTTCGTGTTTTCAAACGAACATATTAAGTGGCGGAAGTCTCCGCATTTTTTTCGGCGTCCATGTTAATCAATGAATGCATTCACACCGGGACCAGGAGCAGCGCGTGAGCGTCAAGCAGGAGCGTCGCGTGAACAGCAGTGCAGCGGGGGTTTCGGCGTCCGGTCTATTTTTTGCTGTGCTGCTCACGCTCAATTAAAGTGAAAGCACACTTTTGATGGACAATAAATGTGATTTAACACAAAACGTGCTCAAAATGCACAGAATAAGCATGTCAAGAGTTTTAACAACAATACCAATGTCTAGTGTTTTCACAATTATGCCAGAAAAAAAAAATTAAGTATAACAAATATGTATTTACCCATTTAAACGTTTTACTTAATCGTTTTGGGTGAAAGTATGGTGTATTGTTATAAAAACAAATGTTGAAAGAATTATACCCATTGTTTGAAATGGTTAAACTGTCTGGCGAACATGCTTTGCAGCCGCTGCTGTGATGCTGTACTTATACGCTTCCAGTGTCGCGAGAGTCTGCTGCTGTAGGTGATATAGAGGGATGCCGCCGACAGACCAGGATCTTGTCTTCACGACAACAATATCTATACTTCATGTTGAGCATAAATATAAAGCCTACTGATAAAGGACACCGTCAGCAGTATTGACGGCAAAATAGACTATGTTTGACAGGTGCAATATGTCAGTGTGTCACCGGCCTAAGGTTTTCAAAAGGCATCACGCGAGTGTGAACATCACTACAACTAGGAAAAAAACGATTGTAATTCAAACGCAGCTCCCGTCGGCATTTAAACAGACCTTTGCTCTTAATTCCGATCAGTCTAACGCAATAACGAAATCTGAGCAGGTCTAAAAACTGAAACTGTTGATGCTGCACTTTACACTTTGGAAAAGTTATATATTTTTTTTTAAATATGAACAGGCCTACAAGCTGGGATTGGTTATGCTGCACTGTAATCATAGTTATTTATTTATATTTTTCATTATATTTTATTATATGATATTGGTTTGAGACTGAGAGTATTTTATTTAGTGGAGAACTTTGCAGCAGTATTTTATTTCTTATTCTTTTTATATTTTATATATATTTTATTAAAAAGTAAACAAATTGTTAAAAAAAAGTTTCTAGTAATAAACAACCTGCAGTTTAATGTTTGCATTTATTTTTTTTAGATCTTTTTTTTTTTTTTTTTTGTCATTGCATCACCTTCCTCATATATGATTTTTTTATTTTATTTTTATTTATTTACATATCTTTAAATAGGGCAGGGGTCTGAAACCTTCAACATCTAAAGACCCATTCTGGCCTCTTTGTCACCGAATAAATTTCACGCGGACCCACAAAACCTATATGATCATTTAAAGGAAGTAAACAATGCACACTGCTAAAGCTTGATATATCATTCAGTTGTATGTTACAGGGCAGGGACAATCATTTCAGAAGAGGGACAGAAATGTCAAATGTAATAATAATAATAATAATAATATTTATGTAAAAAAAGAAAAAAACTGTTCTTATCTCTAAATTAATTGGCTAAGAAATAAAATACACTGCTGGACAATAACCAATCGTTTTTTGCAATGACAATTTTATGATTATGAGTGGTTTATAACTCTAAAATCAATAAATTAGGGCATCGCCTAGCCTTACTCCTATATAATTTCTTCTTCCTTTTTCATTTATTTATTTTTTAATTAATTGCCCAAACTTAACCCTATATCATCTTTGCTTTTAATTATTCATTTTTTTAATTAGGGCATCACTCAACCTTAATCCTATATCATTTTTCCTTTTATTATTATTTTTTTTTAAATTACGCCATTACTCAGCCTTAATCCTATATATATATTTTTTTTTTTTTTGTTTGTTTTTGTTTTGCATTTATTATTTTTACTTACTACAATTAGGGCATCACTTAGCCTTGATCATGTATAATTTCTGTTTCTATTTAATTTTGTTTGAATTAGGACTTCGTCCATCTTTAATCCTAATAAGCAACAGCTCTGATAACAAACAGGGTTAACAGAACTAATTTACCCGTTATTAATAGTGTAAAACATCACAAACACAGACAGTACCAGTTTGTCCGTAAGAACACACTGCAGGAAACCGGTTCCATCACGCAGCACAATAAACAGGAGGTTCTTCCCTGAGAAAACACGAGCAAACTTATTTTAAAACAAACAATAATCTATATTTGCATTGAAACTATTCTTAATGCATGTTCTGACTGGAGCGTTCAATAAGGCTGCTGAGGATTGTGGGAAACTCGATCTGCTCACCTTGTCTGCGTAACCGATGCACCCAACCGAACACCTTCACCCTCTGCTCTCTCAGAGCCTCCAGTTTATCAATCTTCACCTGAGCGTGACCCAAAAGAAACCAGAAAAAAGACCACTTTCACTTTCATTTCAGCTTTACTGGCTATCATGCCCCTTAGAAATGCAACAATAATTCTGATGGTTCAATGAGAACGTAAACACATCAACTGATTGCATTTAAAGGGTTGGTTAACACCATAATAAAATCTATTTAAAAGGAAAATATTAGTCTTTATATTCGATTCCTTTCTTATGAGTGCAACGACTGCAATTCAGGACAGATATAATGCACATGTAACTGAATATGTTTGAGTACAGCATTTTGAGAATCTGAAATCAAACTAAACTCCTTTTGTGTCACAAAACTTTAGCTGAATTGCTTTGTTCTTTTTCTCGAGTTGAATAAAAGCGTCTGCTAAAGGCTTAAATGTAAACCTAGCCATCCCCGCACTGTAAAAATAATAATACAAATAAAACATTTGATTCATACAGCACCTTTTCTGTATAAAATGCAGCTCAAAAAGCTTTACTTGATAGCATAATCCCTGAGTGCCATTATCCAGTCAGTATTATAGCCTGCACATGATTGAGGAAGCTCTCACGGTTTTGGGTTCAGGAAGGCTGGGGTCGTTCTCCATGACTATCTTTTTAGCATCTTCCAGATTCTTCTCTCTGCGTTCGGCATCTTCAGCCTGAACATCATGAGATCAGATGGACAGAGGTTAAAACAGACATACGAGATGGGTTTACCAGATGAGGATCCACGCACCTCCTTCTTGTCTTTGCTCTCGTTCTTCATTTGCTCGCGACTGAAGAGCTTCTTTGTGTTCTTCATCTGCGTCTTAGAGATGACGGCCCAACGCTGACAGCACAAACACACCACGGCATTAAAACACAAGCATTCTAGTTTTTATGAACTTTGGGAAGTTATTATTTACTACATTATAACATGTTCTTATGCCAAATATGCATATTAAATAATGCATGATATAAAAAATAGTGAAAACATATACGCACCATGAAAACAAAAATGCACATTTGTGACAATGTTAGTCTTAACCTTAATGTTTAATTTATTTAATTTAATTTTTTTTCTTGTATAACATTTCATAATTTTTCTTAAATACTACAGACTGGAAATATATATATATAGTTGTTGTTTGTTTTACATGTCTGCACAGATGTGTACATCAAGAAGTAAATACTAAATAAACCCTAAGCATGTATGTTTATTGGCTATTAAATTTGTTTTTACAAAAACAGCTATGTATACATTATTTATAATCATAAAACGGTTATTTTAGTTTAATAAAACTATATACGAAAAAAAAAAATCGTATTACTTGAAATAAAATAACCATTAACTATAATAAACTAGAATATAAAAAATTAAGCTTTTATTTATTATAACTTGATGTACTAAAATAATTGAAACTAAAATAGAAATGGTAAATGTAAAAGTTATATAGATATTTACAAACAATAAACAAATAAATATTAAAAAAACACTAAATCTTTAACTAAAATGAAACATGTAAAAAAACTAAATTAAAAGTTAATTCGGATTATTAATTAAAAACTATAACAGTATATAATGTGCATTCAAAAAGAAAAAAAAATACTTAAACCCCACTTTAATATTTTATAGATTATTTAATTCTATAAACATTTTTGTATTGGCTTTAATGAGTCAAGGTTTCCTAATTGAGGATACTTCATACTACTTTTTTTATTGAAAAAGTCTACATTTATGTCAGGAACCAATCTTTCAAATCAATACATCGATGTAATTATTTCTGCAACTGTTTGTTAGTTAGTTAGTTGCTGGTTAGTAAGTGTTATTCGCAGGTTTCACACCTCTCCTTCCTTCTGTGTGTCCACATGGATCACCGGAAACGGTTCTTTTCCAACAAACAACAGTGCCTGGAAAGATCACATACAACATTAAGCAATGATTAACCATGAATGACAATATGAACTGATCTGCATCAGCCGGGATGAGGCACCTTGAGTGGTGTTTTAAAGGGCTTCTGCTGGGATCCGTCTCCATCCACATCACTGCCGTGTTTATCAGACACATACAGCTCTTCTGCAGGATCAGAACACTCAGCAGAGTTAACATTTCTCCAGTTTACACACAGATCTAGATCAGACTTCACTTCTGGAAGAGGCTCAGGTGCTTCAGCTAGGGCACTCTAACTATTCCTTTATTATTCTGACTCCGTTGATTGTTTATAAACAGTTATATTTAAAATCATAAGCTCCCACATTGTCAGATTTGACCATTTTTTACTAAATAAAACATGAGTGTAAAGACAAGATATTGATGATTAGCACATTCTGATGCAACCCTCTGCAGAGATTGTGTAAATATTAACATTTGAGTATAAGTAGAGTATATTTATGTATATGAATACAGTCGTATTTGTTACATCCTAATATATACTGTATGTGTGTGTGTGTGTGTATATATATATATATATATATATATATAAAGAGGTGAGGTGTCCAAGTGACATCATCTAACTACTGGGGTGCCTCAGGGCTCAGTTCTTGGACCACTTCTCTTCTCTGTCTACATGGCAAATCGAAACATTAGAGTATAAGTAGAGTATATTTATACATAGTACAGTAGTATTTGATACATCCTAATATATACTGTATGTGTATATATATATATATATGTATATATATATACATATATTAATGTAGAATAGTGACTTACATGAAAACACCGTGCACTGCAGTGTATATATAAATGTTTGTGTAGTATAGATCAGTTAATAGAGTAATATTAGTATCTGACGCAACCATGCAGTCAATATTCATCACCATCTTCATCATCACCATCAGAATCATCATCAAACTCACTGATCGACATCTGAGCGACGCCCTCGTCCGCCATATCACGCTCTGTAGACCTTAGAAGAGTTGAGTTGAGTCCGGTTCGGTTCGGAGTTGTTTTGAGGTAAACTGAACGTTAAACGTTCCGTCGTTTCGCTTACAGTCGCTACACACACGCGCACGAGCTGCTGCTGACGACGCATGCGTTAGTGCGAGCGTTCTGCGCTGTCGCTTCAGCCAGGGATTGGCCCGTTCGCAATATGACGTTTGATTAGGGAAGCTGATTGGTTGGGGTGAGGTGAAGGGGGCGGGAGTTTAAATAAGGGCGAGTAGAATTGGTTGTTTTCTGACGTCCGTCAGTCACAAAACACCTGCTTCTAAATGACTAAATGAAAATATATATATATATATATATATATATATATATATATATATATATATATATATATATATATATATATATATATATATATATATATATATATATATATATATATATATATAAATTATGACTAAAAAAATAAATATTTTAATAATTAAATAAAAATAAAATTAATAATAATAAATAAAAATAGCTCAGAAAGTACTATGTCCCATTTCAGCTTCTCAAAATAAATGAAAAAATGTCCAAAAAAGTTTTCTAAAATATGTTTCTAAATATATTTACATAAATATATTTTCTTCCACTATATTTTTGCCATTACAAAAAAAAAAATATATATATATATATATATATTTTTTTTTTTTATTAACCTTTATTTAACTAGGAAAGTCACATTGAGGTTAAAACCTCTTTTACAAGTGAGACCTAGTCAAGACAGGGTCAGAAAGCAGGATTAAACAGACAACAAACCACAGACAAAACCAACATCATCAATAAATACAACAAAGAATACAGCAGCATAAACAATTTGGTATTACCTAATACCCTATAATACTGTTCACAGAAACAACATTAATAATCATATTAATAATAAATTTAAGTGGAAGTGGGATTATCAAAACATCTGCACTTAGCAATGACCAATTCTTTTATTCTATGTTTAAAATCACCTAAAGAGATGAGTGATTGTAGTTTAAGTTTATTCTGCACTTCATTCCAGGACCAGAGGCCATAATAGAACAGGCTTAGCTTTCCAACCTCTGTTCTAATAGCCGGCACTTTAAACTGTAACCAGTTATATGACCTGAGATTGTAGGAGCTTTGAAATGAAAAAAATTTCCTATATAAATATTTTGGAAGTTTTCCTAAAATAACTTTGTAAATTAAAATATACCAATGTTCGAGCCTGCGCAAATGCAGAGATGACCATCCTACCAAACTGTAAAGTAAACAATGATGTGTCCTAAAACTAGAATTTGTGATGAATCTGAGAGCAGAGTGATAAAGGGGGTCAAAGTTTGGAGTCAAGTCATGAATATACATATATATTTTTTTTAAATGGCAAAAATATAGTGGAAGAAAATATATCTATGTAAATATATTTAGAAACATGTTTTAGAAACTTTTTTGGACATTTTTTATATTTTGATTATATATATATATATATATATATATATATATATATATATATATATAAATGTATATATATGATTTATTCTTGTTTTTGTTTTTTTTTCTACTGTATGGGTATCCAACACTTTCAGAAGAGTTTTGGTAATACCCAAAACCAAAAAAAAAAAAAATAATAGAAATAAAAAAAAATTACCAAAAAGTTTCTCTGAAGTTGACAGTATAAACTAAAGCAGAGGGAAAATCAGGAGACAATGTGATGATTATAAAGAATGAGGGTTTATTTAATAATTTTAGTTATGTATGTTTCATGCTCAGACTTTGGCTGAAATTTATCCTGTACTTCATCTGACCAGTGCAAATTCAACAAGTGCTATTATCCCAACGCAAAATCACCGGAAAATCACTGCTTCACAACACTGATGTTAAAATCCACCTTTAAAATGGAGACAATATCCCTCGAAACCTCCCGAAAATAAGATTAAAGAACCATCTGAACTACAGAGTAAGAGGAAAATAGTAAGTAATACAATAAAAATGAGCAACACATGTGCAGGTTGCTTTGAATATCCTTAAATCCTTTAATACTTTGATAAAAACGTAGGATATGGTTTCAAAGAATGATGTCTGTATGATAAAACATCAAATACATGATAAGAAAACTTTAACTACTATAAAACACCAAAGTATTTATTAAACAAATGTGCAGATGTGTTCATTCAGTACTGAAAGTGTGTGTTTTGTGTATTTGATCTACATCTCATCCCATCTCTATCATCTCCAGCTCCACATAAGCAGACCATGGCTCTTCTTTCCTCCGCATGCAGATCTGTGATTCAGTAAAAACAGCAAAAACACAAGCATTCATTAATAGACTTCATGTCTGTGGTAGAAACAGTTCGACAGTGTATTTTTATAGGATTATTCTGTGTCCAGTCTTACGCGTTCACAGCAGTGCAGCTGACAGATGGCATACAGCAGCACACTACAGTACAGACTCATTTCCAGGGAAAAGGTGCTTTCAAAAAGCACTGCAAAATCCTCATCCAAGCGCTGAAACAACACCAGCAATACATTCAACAAGTCATATTGCATATTGAACAACAGAAAATCCCAGTAAAACAGTCAATCTTTATATTTTTATGAAGGAAATGCTTGTGTAACTCTCACTACCATAATACTAGGGGATTTGTGGGTATGTGGCTCAGTGGTAGAGTATTGTGTTAGCAGCGCAAAAGGTTGTGGGTTCGAGTCCCAGGGAACATACAAACTAGTAAGAAAAAAAACGTATAGCCAATATTGATTTTATTTTATTTATAAATTTAGTTTCATCTTATTTTATTTGATTAATATTTACAAATTAGATATGTGTATATATTTAATAGTGTACAATTAAAATATTTTGTAATATAAAAAAAAGAATATTCATTTTATTCTATTTTTATAATATTCATATTTTTATATTTTAACATTATAAATATAAATATAAATATATATATAGTTTATTTAGCTATTATTTATTTGTAATTAATTTTTTATAGATTGTTAACAATTTAAAATAATATATTATTATTAATAATAATAATAATAATAGGATCTTTTTTTTTTTTACACTGACTGCTTTACTCCAGGACACATTTCTTAAAAGGTGGAGTTAGTGTGAAATGATCTGATGTTGAGTGATGAATTTACCTGCTCTTGTCTTCCCCTCAAGGAAGAAAGCTTTGTTAGCTCCTTGTTTTTCTTTGGTAAGGAGGCCACGTCAAATCTCTTTCTTTGTGCTTTCTTCTCTGAAAGACAAACAAAACATACGGATACATAAACAAACCCACAAATAAACACATACTGTTTCATAGCAATCATCCTATTTGTTCTTTTTTTTGATAGATCAGTCAATGGTACATGGTTCATAGAGTATAATCGTCCAAATCTAGCAAATTAAAAATTGATTCTTAACATATTCTATTATTGAATATATAACCCCACCGTGTTCAGCGCTCGTGTGGTTCAGCAGCGCTTGTGTAATCAGGAATAAAACCATCCCAGTCCTGATCCTGCTCATGTTTTCACTCCCGGCCCGTCACCATGGTAACCGAGAGGCACAATAATAACACATGTTTGTTCTGAAACAGGAGAATATCCGATTCACTATCCTATGTATTATTATATTTTAGTTTTATTTATTTTGTCTACTTTTGTTTTGTAATCCACTCGCGCTTGTTCATTTTACTAAAAAAGTATGAATATCATGGTTCCTTTATACCATGATATTTTAAAAAATTATATTTTTTAATTAATAAAATATTCACAAAGATACAAATACAATGATTTAAATAAATATAAATAAAAAAACATTAAATGCGCATCGAATTAAAGTTATTTGAACCTCACGACAGTTGCTTTGCGACACCTCATGAACGGTTCCCAGGCACCGCCCCTTCTGACGAAAACAGGCCGGTTGACCAATCACAAATGGGAAGAGTCGTTTGTGATTGGTCAGCCCGATTGCTCTAGTCA
>NC_081790.1:1692656-1802656 GCF_963082965.1 Carassius carassius | reverse complement strand
TGAGAGTGAGTGTGCGCGAGAGTGTGCGCGAGAGTGTGCGCGAGAGTGTGCGCGAGAGTGTGTGCGAGAGAGAGTGAGAGTGAGTGAGTGTGCCCTAGAGTGTGCGAGAGTGTGTGCGAGAGAGTGTGTGTGAGATTGAGTTTGTGTGTGTGTGTGTGTGAGTGCGTGTGTGTGTAATGGTGTCCCGTGTGTGTTCAGATGGACCTGATGCCGTTCGTCAGTAAAGCGGGCTGTGAGTGTCTGAACGAGAGTGATGACTGTGGCTTTGAGAGTGTGTGCGTGCGAGAGAGAGTGTGTGCGTGCGAGAGAGAGTGAGAGTGAGTGAGTGTGCGAGAGTGTGTGCGAGAGTGTGTGCGAGAGTGTGTGCGAGAGTGTGTGCGAGAGTGTGTGCGAGAGTGTGTGCGAGAGTGTGCGCGAGAGTGTGCGCGAGAGTGTGCGCGAGAGAGAGTGAGAGTGAGTGAGTGTGCCCTAGAGTGTGCGAGAGTGTGTGCGAGAGAGTGTGTGTGAGATTGAGTTTGTGTGTGTGTGAGTGAGTGTGTGTGTAATGGTGTCCCGTGTGTGTTCAGATGGACCTGATGCCGTTCGTCAGTAAAGCGGGCTGTGAGTGTCTGAACGAGAGTGATGACTGTGGCTTTGAGAGTGTGCGCGTGCGAGAGAGAGTGTGTGCGTGCGAGAGTGAGTGAGTGTGCGCTAGAGTGTGCGCTAGAGTGTGCGCGAGAGTGTGCGCGAGAGTGTGCGCGAGAGTGTGCGCGAGAGTGTGCGCGAGAGAGAGAGTGAGAGTGAGTGAGTGTGCCCTAGAGTGTGCGAGAGTGTGTGCGAGAGAGTGTGTGTGAGATTGAGTTTGTGTGTGTGTGTGTGTGAGTGAGTGTGTGTGTAATGGTGTCCCGTGTGTGTTCAGATGGACCTGATGCCGTTCGTCAGTAAAGCAGGCTGTGAGTGTCTGAACGAGAGTGATGACTGTGGCTTTGAGAGTGTGCGCGTGCGAGAGAGAGTGTGTGCGTGCGAGAGAGAGTGAGAGTGAGTGAGTGTGCGCTAGAGTGTGCGAGAGAGTGTGTGTGAGATTGAGTTTGTGTGTGTAATGGTGTCCCGTGTGTGTTCAGATGGACCTGATGCCGTTCGTCAGTAAAGCGGGCTGTGAGTGTCTGAACGAGAGTGATGACTGTGGCTTTGACAACTGCTTGATCAAGGACTCGTCGTACCTGGAGTCAGACTGTGATGAACAGGTGCGAAGGCTTCGGCTTCCTGATGCTGTGGCTCTGAATGTCTGTGGAGGAACTTGTAGAGATTCAAGTTTTTTTGTCAGCTAAAACATTTACTTATGAGATTTAAATGTCATATTTAAATAATTTAAGGGCGCATTTTCACATGTTGGTTAATGGTCATTAACATTAATAATGGTCATTAAATGGTTTCATTAATATGTTAATAATTCAGTTTATATTTAAAGTTTTTATTCAATAATTACTATTATTATTATTAATTACCTATTGTGAGGTCAAAACTGCTTCATCCAATGTTTAGGAGCGCTTTTTAAAACATTTTTTTATAACAATTAATAATAATATATTTTTTTATATATATATATATACTAGTAGAGTTTTCATTTAATATTTTGAATTAGCTTTTATTTGTACACTTTAGTTTAGTTTCAATTAATTATTATTTTTATTATTAATGAATTAATAATTACCAATGTCAGGTCAGTTTAGTTTTAATAAAAAAATTTCCCCCACAGTTTTATTTTAATTTTAGTTTGATTTAATTATTATTATTACTATTATTGTGCATTTTCTAATTAATTACTAATTGTCAGGTTGAAAATGTATTTAATAACCCCTCCATTAATGTGCTATTATAGTTTAAATTCATATATTTTAAATATAAGTAATTTTGTATGTGCTTTTTAAAATATTGCTATTTGGGTTTAATTTATTTAGTTCAGTTTTAGTGTTGGTTCAGTTTTGTATTACTTGGCCTGTATTTTCTGTATCTCTTCCACAGCATGAGCCGTATCTGATGCATGTTAAAGTGAAAGTGTAAAGTGTCCTCAGAGAGATGTAATATGAGATCAGATCACAGTTACTGTCAGTGTGAGTTTCCCAAGTACACAGACCGAGTGTAAAGATGATCTCACGACTGATCCTTCTGCGTCTGTTTGCAGCTTCTGATCACAATCGCCTTCAATCAACCTGTCAAACTCTTCTCCTTGAAAATGCTGGCTGCAGAATTAGGTAAGACGTCCATGTGAGACATACATAATATTTATTTTTTATTTTTTTGTTTGTTTAAATTTTCTATGTGAATTTCTGTTAAAGTGTAATTTATTTCTGTGATGCTCCGCTGTATTTTCAGCATCATTCCTCCAGTCTTCAGTGTCACATGATCTTCAGAAATCAGAATAATATGATGATTTTCTGTTATATTGTAGAAACAAATACTTTTATTTAGCAAGGATGCTTTAAATTGATCAAATGTAATACAATAATAATAAATTATTACTGTTCGCAGCTCATGCCCCAAAGAGTGTGAAGATCTTCATAAATCTTCCTCGTTCGATGGGTTTCGATGACGCGGAGAGGAGCGAGGCCACGCAGGCGCTGGATCTGTCAGAGGAAGACTACAAGGACGACGGCCTCATCCCGCTCCGATACGTCAAGTTTCAGAACGTCAACAGTGTGACTGTACGTCACCGTACACTACATAGTGCATTCACTTCAGGTTTATTAGTGCAGCGCTTCTCACATGAGCACTAAAAGCAGCTCTACGGAAAACACTCGTGTTTAACATCCATTCGGAATAACAATTTTTCCAGGGACAAAAATAAATAAATGATATATATATATAAAGCTCAGAAAGTACAATATACCATTTGTGGGATTTAGGGGTCCAGGTAATTTACAAATTTCTCCCAAACTTCATTAAAATCTGTCTTTAAACATTCATCTCAAATTATTCTAATAACAATATTTGGAGTTAGAAAAATAAATATCTACATAACTAAAAATAAATATTTAAGTAATTAAATAAAATTAATAAAAATAGCTCAGAAAGTACTATATCCCATTTGTGCATCTTAGGGGTCCAGGTAATTTACTAAATTTCTCCAAAACTTCATTAAAATTTGTCTTTAAATATTCATTTAAAGTTATTCTAATAAAAAATAAATATTTAAATAAAAATTAAACATAATTAATAAAAATCACTCAGGAAATACAATATCCCATTTCAGCTTCTTCCTGTTGTACACACACACACACACACACACACACACACACACATATATATATATTTATGAAATATTTATGCTTTATTTAAATATATGCTTTATAATATGCTTTATATATAATTCATATTTAAAGAATAAATATTTCAAGAAAGAAAAAAATTTAAATAAATCTAAATAAAAAGAGCTGAGAAAGGACTATATAATTTAAATAAATAAACAGCTCAAAGGTACGATATCACATCAGCATCTTCAAAGTGCTTTGCACTTTGTATTACATCACTGAAATCCAAAAAAATAGTTTTTGCAACCTCGCAATCTTCATAATTTACAAATGTCTCACAAACTTCATAAAAACGTAAAATAACCCTATTTAATTCTCAATAACAACATTTCAAAGGAGAAAAAAAAGTTGATAGAAATAAATGACTAAAAGCATATTAAAATACACCTGCATTACATGTAAAAAGTCCCTACATCAGTCAAATCCCAAAAATCCAGATAATTTACCAAAGCTTCCCGAACTTCAACAAAAGTAATTTTTTATGTACATCTTATTTAATGTCATGATATCTTAGTGGTTTTGGTGGATCTACGGCGTTTTCCATAGTACTAGATTTCAAACTTTATATCAAAGGTTTCATGTTTTGCATCTGTTTCTGTGTTCAGTTATTTATCAAGTCAAACCAAGGAGACGAGGAGACGACAAAAGTCAACTACTTGACGTTTATCGGGACTCCAGTCCAGGCCACGAACATGAACGACTTCAAACGGGTGAGAAAGAGCGGAAACCAACCCTACCAACCTCCAATCAGTCATGTAACTAATGCCAGATACAGAATCAGATCACGTTTGAAGGAACCGGTAGAGTAACAGATTACTTTTAGATTTAGAAGGAAATATCTGTTACTTTGTTTCCTCGTCTTGACTGATTGACAGTTCTATTGTTGCCATGGTGACAGCTCTAGCCTGAATATAAACACTGATTTATTCATATCACCTGCACAAAAACAAAGATTCAGTGTTCCTCAAGATGAAGAAAAACAGTCAAATGCAAACTCAGAATATTATACAAACCTGTGATAGTTAAATATATTAATACTACTTTGATTTATGTATTTAATCCCATTTTATTAACCAATGTCTTATCTTCCATGATCCAATTCAACCATACTAATAAGCAAAAAGACATGTTTTATTTTTGTTATTGTTGAATAGTATTGAACTTTTTTTCTCCTGTCCAGATTTAAAAAGAAACTTAAATGTAACTCAATGCATTACTTTCCATAAAAACATAGTTTTTTAGGAAAGCAATGCAATATTGTAATGCATTAGTTTAAAAAGTAATTTTCACCAACACTGAACATTTCATTCAGGATTTACTGCTGGATATTTTATTATTCCACATGATGGAAATTAAACGTGGTGCACTTTTTAACGTGTGTGTGTGTGTGTGTGTGTGTGTGAGAAACACAGGTTGTGGGTAAGAAGGGAGAAAGTCACTGAAGAGGAAAAGGCGACACGACATATTGCATCAATCTCTCCATAGGTGTCTCTCTCCGCCAACATGACTGGGCAAAATCACCACCAACACACACACACAGACACTGCCGAGCGCCGGATCCATCCCTCAGCTCGCCTTCAGACTAGAGAGAGTGCGAGAGAACAAGAGAAGACAACGCTTTGTCTCAGAGAGGCCCTGGATCAGTCGTTTTTATCTGAAACCCTCCTGAAATGTTCCTGTAAATAAAGTCGATCCTTTTCCAAAGGCACGTGGCTACTGTTGTTCATCAGCATTGAAACTGTTGATATTTTGGATTTAATACAAAATGAATAAATCTCAATGCATTATTTTGGAAATAATGTTGGGTTTTGTTGAGAAAAGCATGCTGTTGTTCCTGATCCGGCCGCTGGGTGGCAGCAGACGCCACGTAATCTGCGCGTTCCCGTGAGACGCGCTCGAGATTAAAAACCAACCTAAAATCAGTGACCGGTTTGTGGAGAGGTGCGTTCAAATCCATCGCATGCGTTTGGAACATTATCTTTACGTTTGTTTAAATCATATAATTCGAAAGAAATGGGGACGATTTACAATCATTAAAACTAAAATGATTATCATGTTTCAATAATTTCAATAACACGGAGTGTTTTCATTAAATAATAAATAACTTGCAATTACCGCGCATTTAAAAAAAAATTAAACCACGTTTTAATTTAATAAAACATTTGGAGAATATAGCTAGATGCTGTTTATGAACTACAAAGGCAGACGTGTTTTAAATCCGTGTTTCTGCTAAATATTTTGTTCGAGAAAGTATTGATTATTAGACTAGCATTTTTAGATATATCTAATGAATTCGACTAGCCTATGTTTATTAGGCTATTTTAATTTCTATCTGTAGCTAATTATTGTTTAATTATTTAACACGGAACACAAGACGATATTATAAAATAATAATAGCCTAAAAACAATAACGAATTTGAATTAGCTCAATAATGACGTTTAATCAGTCTCTTGTTGAATCGATCGAAGTGAAAGATTGAATAAACACTGAATCAAAAAAGGATTTTATTTCAGATTTGGTTATTAGTAATAAATGTGCAGTGCAAAAATGCTCTTCTAATCATGAACAATTAGCTTAAATTCTGTTTTAATTCTAATTTAATTCTCTAGTGAATATTTATTATATTTCGTTTTAATGATAGGGATTGTTTTCTTTGGAAAATGAGCATGAATTGCACCAAAATAAAATTTTTGATTGTGTTTAAAACACATCCTTAAAGCTCTAAAACGCGAAAATGAAATAGCCTATTTAATTTAATATTAAAGCTATTAAAAACGCACGTTTCATAATTGCAACAAAAATAAAAGGCATACATTTAATAATGAGCATTATATTTAAGAAGGAAAAAAACGAATAAGCTATGTCTTTTCATGCAAGGTAAATTTATAGCAAGATTTTATAAGTTCATTTCATTCTGTACAATTAAAGAAGGTAAGTATCTTGATCCGTTTGTTAGAAATGTATTAAACACGGCCAGTTCAGCACATCTGAGCTTCATTTCTCTCTATAATAAACTGTGAGCTGCAATGGAGCTATTTTGCTCTACAGTGTTGTGTAAAAGTCTGTTTTTCACTGAATTCGCAAGCCTGAGCTGACTGAGTTCAAACTGGATGAAACACAATAAACCACATTACACCTGAGTCAAGATCAGACGCGGTGTTTAAGCTTTAAAAAGCTTTTTGGGAGTTCGGATAAAATGTCACTACAAGCTGACAGATATATCAGGGAAACAGGTGTCGTGTGAAGTCGCACAATCTGTCTTAATAATTAATCGACACGCACTAAAAAGAGCAGAAATAGAAGCCGCAGTAACGGCCCGCCGCTTTTAAACCAATCAGAAACGTCAATCATTTTTTGCGCGCCAGAGACTGGCGGGAAATTCCATTTGAAGGCAAACAAAATGTTGGAGCGGCAGTTGAGGTGCAGCAGTTTATTATTAGGTTTAAAGTTACACACATACATTAATTAATATAATAGTCTACACATAAATATAAGTAGCTATAATTCTTGTTGAAAACAATGCGAAAATGAAGAAGAAGAAGAAAATGTGAGTAGTGCTTTCACCTGGACCAAACAAAAGAATGCTCTTAATGTTTTGTGTTTAATTAACACGTTCCCTTATAATCAGTCATGGTTTATTATAGTAATTAGACAAAAAAATTAGTAGTAGTGCCAGATTTTGTTTAATCAAAGTTTTACTGGTTAAAGGGTGTAGCAAATCCAAGGTTAATTAATTTGTGGTTACCATGATTATCTATATTGGTTTTATTTGGTTAATAAAACCGTGGTTAATTCTCATAAGGTTTGCTAAGGCGTTCGTTCTGGGGGATTTAGCTATGCTAAATGCATGTGGCTAAGCATTTACTGAGTTCTGAGTGTTTTATTATAGTTTCTATGGGTGCTCTGGATGAATTTCAACACGGTGCTATTGTTTTTCAAGGTTATCGTTTTGTGGGTTGCTAAAAGTTTTTTTTTTTTTTCATGTTTTTAAATAGTTTTGCCAAATAGTTACTGAGTTCTGCATTGTTTTAAAAACGTTTCTCTGGTGTTTTGACTGAATTTCAACACATTGTCGAAGTGTTGCGAGGTGTTCTGAGTGTTATCATTTCAGCGCGTTGCTAAACAGTTGCTGTGGCGTTTTAGATGGTTTGAGGGCGTTGCTAGGGCGTTCTGAGTGGATTTCAGTGCATTGCTACAGTCGTTGTTGTGTTTTGGACGGGTGCCAGGGCATTGCTATGCAGTTGCCGGGTTTTCTGAAAGGTTTCTAGAGCATTGTTAGTTGGCTACTGATGAGCTCATGTGAATTATTAGGGATGCAAAACAATTAATTGTATTGAAAATAATAGTTCAAATGTGTAAACTGTGTGCATTTATTATGTGTATTCATGAATATTTAAATGTGTATTTTATATATTTAAACATATAATTTTTATATATATATATATATATATATATATATATATATATATATATATATATATATATATATATATATATATATATACATATATATATATATGTAATAAAAATACACAGTACACAAACAGAATGTAAACAAACATTTATTTTGAATGTGATTTAATTGCGATTAATCATTTTGCAGCACTACTAATATATATATATATATATATATATATATATATATATATATATATATATATATATATAGTAATTTTTCTTTCCGTCTTTCCTCGGTCGCTGACCTCATCTTTCAGCACGCCATCTTGCCGTGTCAGGAGAGAGTCTTTACACATCTCTCGTCCATTCATCACTTAAAAATACATGGCAGACATGAGGCTCCATCTCTCTGTGCCATGGTGTGTCCATGTTTCTGTCAGCCGCTGATCTCTGGTTGGCTGCCGTCTCTCAGCCTGGCACATTGTTCAGAAACACCACCTCCCCTCGAGTTCCTCCTCGATGGCACCGACGCTGGCCTACGTTTGGCAAGGCGCTAGCTGAATGTGTGCCGCCTTTTGTTGCCCAGAGAACAGGCTGATCCTGGCACAGAGTCGCTTTCCTTTCACAACCCTCCTCCCCACGATGCCCTGGAGTCATCTGGCATCATTCCACCAGACATCAGACCGCGTGCCCCCGCATGAGCTGGAATACTGGAGCGCTCTGTGCCTGTGTGTTCTGCTCTCAACCAGCACTGCATGCTACTGCACTGCATACTGATGAATGTTTTTGTTTATAAACGATGCATTATGCCTTATAATCGTTTTAAACAGTTGTGGTGTGCTAAGCTATACTATGCATCGTCCGATGAAAAAATGAGTTAAGGAGAAATATGTATAAAAATTGTGAATAGAAAGTCAAATGCATTGCATTGTGGAATGCATTTTTTATTTTGCATTTTGTGCACTCAATTTCTTTTCTTTTTTTATATGCATGAAGATAATCATTTTAAACAGTAGTATGCTATGCTGTTGTCACATGCCTGTAGATTGTAGTGCAGTGAGCAATGTATTTTGCATTTGTCATCCTTTTTTGTGTGTGTGTGCAAAAATGTCTCAACCTTTGACAGTCTGATCAAATAATGAGTGAAGGAGATGTTAAAAATGTGAATTGATATTCTTAATTTGTCGGTAATGGAAATGTCGAATGCATTGCATTGTGGGAAGCAGAATTGTTTTTCACTGTTTGCTCTGAATGTATTCTTTTTTTATGACATGATAATTGTATTAAAAAGCTGTGCTAAACCGTTGTCACATCAAAACCTCACAACGCTGCTTGTGTAAGGCAACGAGCAATGCATTTAGCTTTTTTCAATCTTTATTTGTAAAAATGCCTCAAACATTCAATTGCATGCATCAGATACACATTATATTTTAAGAGCAGACCGTGATGTCTCTGTCGATGAGATCTAACGTTATCTTTGCTGTTGTGGATCCTCACAGGCCGTGGTCAGTTGGTCAGGTCAGCTGGAAGGACGGCGCTCCTGGTTTCTGCTGGACCGCTCCGGATCGTCTCCGTGAGTCTCAGGTGCTCATTACAGCTCTCAGCAGGTGACCGCTCACTTCACCCACATCCACTGATCTCAGTTCAGTCTCGTGTGCTCGTTCTGACGGGCCGTGTGTCCCTCGTCTCTTCCTGACCTCACAAACACGCCGTCATCATGCGGAGCAGAAGTTTTGCAGAAAGCCAGATGTCTGACAGCATGCTCTTATCATGTACGTTTGCACATTTCTCTCGTTTCTTTGTTTGTGTGTTCGTGACGAGGGTGTTGATGTAATGTAAACTCTGTTTGTATTTATATTCACACGTGATATTCATTTCACAGAAAAACAAGCAGTTTTTTGATCACATGAGTTTTACAGTATGTTATCTGAATTTGATCAGATGAGCCGCTTGCTTGATGTAGCCTTTGTATTTATGTGGTGCAATGCATTTTGGGAAAATCTGAAGATGGCTTGTGATTGGCTAGGATTTTATGAGCTCAAATCATTGGTGATTTTACTGAACATACATGCAGAATGTAAGATAATGCTTTTATAATGCATAAAATATATATACTACATAATATTTATATTACTGCTAGAACTATGCGTTTGAACGATTGAAATTATTGAAAATGTCCTCACAAATATAAAGTGTTTCTGCAGGTATTCAAATTGGACAAAAAAATCATTGCAAGAAAATGCATTGCAAAAAATGAATATTTTTCTAAACATTTTTTCCTTTATTTTTCTTTACAGATATCTAAACACCCATAAATAAACAAACTAGCTTGAGATGCCAAATTAAGAAAAATAGTCTTGTTTTTTGAGAAATTTTGCAAAATTAAGTGCTAAACTTGTTTATTTTTATTAATTATAAACTCACTCATTTTGATGAATTTCTTTGTGTCTCCTTACGTTTTCTTTACTTGTTCTTAGAAAGATCTTAAATTTGCTTTAATAAAGCTTCCAGAAAGCCTGATATAGTGAAATATGTGGAAAATTGATAACTTGGGCAAATCACATTTTGATTTCTGCAGTTTGTATGAGGGTTTCGTTAAATAAAATGTCATTTTTTAAAGTTTATACCATCATTTAAACATCATATGGTGTGTTTATTATCAGTTTTCCTTGTGTGGATCACTGTTTGTCTTTCAGTCAGTGTATTTGTTCGTTCTTTGTAGTGTAATGCGTCTTGTCTTCAGTGGTCAGCTGTGCTTTTAAATCTGTTCTTGTGACGTCTGGAATGAACCGGGTCTCATGTTGAGCGTTGCTTGTGTCTAGTGAAGTGGAAGAGGACAGAAGATGTCAGTTTAAACTAGTGGATGTGAGATCTGTGATGTGAGCGGCGTGTGTTATTAAGGCTGTCAGCGCTGGCATATGGCAGATGCTTCGACGCTGAGCTTTTGTGTGTCTTTCATATGGATTCTGTGCGCTCTCTTCACATATGTTACAGCATCTTAAAACACATCACACCTGAACCAAACACTCAGACGAGAGCCTGACAATCAGGAAAAATACACATTGAGGTTTTTAAAACGTCAGTCAAGGTTAAAACGCTCATATCTGAAAGCTTTAATTGAATAGTGCACCTAAAAATTGGTAAGTGTCTTTGGATAAAAGCATCTGCATATGTAAATATAAAAAAAAAATGCAATTATTTACTCCTCTTCATGTCGGAAGACTTGCTTGATTTTTTTTTTCTACTGTGAAACAATTTATTTTGTAAATATTTTTTATCGTAACTTATGAAGGCCTAAATCTGAACACATTAAAATAAATGTTTAAATATAAAACAATAGGAAAATAAATAAAGGATTATTTTAATTATTTAAATTCAATTTAGTCCTGAATTTATTTTTGTGTTGCTTCTGCCCTTTTATTTATTAATTTGTATATTTATATGGTTTCTTTTTAATAATTGTTTTATTTATTCTTTCATTATTTATTTTTATACGTTCATTATTTTTGCATTTATTCCCACATGTATTTAGGTATATTTGCATATTAAGTCTGTAATTTGCTTAATATTTAGAAATGGATATTGATTTATAACGGATATAAAATATTGCAAAAAATACAAACAAATGGATATGAGCTATGTTTATAAACTCAGATATAAAAGAATATCTTTGTTGATCTTCTACATATATGTTTAAGGCGATGGGGATTTAAAAATATATAAAAACACCATGTATCATAAAAATGGTTCATATAAAGCCTGCAACATATTCCATGACTTAGGTCATAATATTTGTTTTATGTAAGAAACTAACAAAATGTGTCGCACACACACACACACACACACACTTAATGAAGAAAGTAAGTAAGGTGATTAGAAGGTGATTTAGTGAAAGATTCTCTCATGTAGAGAGACATTTAGGTCACAATGAAAAAGAAATCTTCGTCGTGCTTGCAGGACCGTTCATCCCAGCTGTAGTGTGTGTGTGTGTGTGTGTGCACAGAAGAAGAGGACCCCCGCGGCACAGAAATTGCCATGTCATAATTTATGACTTAAAAAGCATTAATGTTTCAGCATGCAGCGAGAGGCGGCGCATTCTGTTTGAGGCAATCATTTCCTTAGTGAATGATTTATATGTGTCATATCAAAGTTTTATAGGATAAACAGTAACATCAACACTGTGCCACAGACCTGCAGGAATACAGCCTCATAACTTTCACATCCAAACACTGCTTGCATTACAGAGAAACACAGGAGTTTAGCACCGACTCGATGGAGAATCAAACACATTAGACACACACACACACACACTGTGGGAATATAAGCAAACTTCTGATTTATTTCTATTTGATCTTTGAAAGTGCATTCCTGTGTCTTTGAACAGGTGCAAAACTCCAGTTGCTTTTGTAAAAAAAAGATACAAACAGATGTCAATTTTTTTACAATATATATATATATATCAATTGTATGTGGATTGTTAATGGGTTTGTTCTGTAATGCGGTATAAGGGTGAAAATTTTATTGAATCTTATTTCAAAATGAAACATTTTTATCAAATTTTAATGTTTTAAACTACTGAGAAGTAGAAATCAGCGAGTGAAAAATATTGATTCTCACTTGTTTAATGCGTTATGTACTTTACGTCTGTGACAGACAGCATGTTGAAGTCCCTCAGTCTGACATTTGCTCCTTTTTGTAAACATTGTACATTTTATTCAACTTTACTTGAAAAACTATTTGCAAACCTTTTGCCTCCGATTTTTTATTTATTTAGTACATTCAAGTTTTCATAGATTTGCTTCTGAGTAAACATGAATATATTGAGCAACCAGAACTAGAAATATTTTTTATTTTTGAGGCAATATGTTTTTTGCAAGTAACTTTACACAGAAATTTACAGTGTGAAAATGTGATCGAAACATCTGGTTTTTCAAAAAATGTGTGAACAAAAATAAATAAATAAATAGTGTTATTCTTGATTAGTTAGTCAAGATTTGTTTTTCATTCAGCTGTCGCAAATATGCTGACTTCAAAAATATATATATATTGATTTCATTCAAATCTATCATTTAAATCCATGAAAATGCAGATCCTGTTGTAAATAGTGAAAAATCACTTTTTAAAACTTGTTTTATTATCTTAGAGGTCTTAAAGTCTTAAATTATAAATGTTAAATCAAAACCCTGCTGAATTCATGAGGATCAAATCATATTTCTTATGAGTTTTTCTTCTTTGCTTTCATTTTTGTCAGTAACATTTTCTAATAAGGTTTAATTAATGCATTTAGTTAATTCACAATTCAAGTGTTAGCTTTTGTGTTTGTGTGATTCAATGTCTCTCACATAGCAGCTTTACTCTTCTAACTTTCATTCTCTCTTTTCCTCATTCTCTCTCTGCTAAACGTGCATTGAACCTCCAGATCTGACTCTGATATGATGCCAGGCCTCTGTGTGGTCGTTTAAGGGCAGGAATCGAATTGATTTGATAAGATTTTCCCCCTTTGCTTTACAGGTTTCTTTTTTTTCCCCATTGCAAATGAAATGTAATTTTAAATGAATAATGCATCTTCCCTAAAGGCCTCCAAATATTTAAAAGCATGTGAGGGAAAAAAAAGAGCACAAAGCGTTTACGTGACACCGGATATTGGCATGGCATCCATCGACAGGCACAGACGCCAGTGCACACAGGGGTATCAGTGTGGTGCATTATGGGTAGACGTCTGCAGGGGGCATCTTACAAAGGATTCTGGGATCTCAGACGCATGCAGAGAGGACACTACACTCGTTACAGCTCGTTAAAGAGCTTACCGTGATTCTTTTAACACTGTGAGTCTGAGAGCGTGATTTTGTTGAATATCTGTCTGGCGGATTATTGCTAATATTTTATTGCAGGCGCGAGGATCCCGCTGATTCTTGAGCTCAGGAAGCTGATTGATTGAGTGCGGATTTTAAACAGATGCTAAGCTTTACCTGTGCTAAACTGGTTTGATAGTATTAAAGTGTTGTGTGTGCATCGTTCTGCAACATGACTGAGTTCAAACCAGTAACTTTTAATGAAGATTTCTCTGAAACTCTTGATTCTGATTGTTTAAGCAACATTTAGTGGTCAGGTATTTTTGTATAATGATGCTAAATTTTATTTTTATTAAATTAAGTGTGTGTGTGTGTGTCTGTGTGTGTGTGTGTGTATGCACAAAATTAAACAAACATATGAAAAACTTCATGTAAACAAAAAATATTTGAAATGTTGCCTTGGCATCTAATTTAAATAAACTTTGAGTTAAAGAATTACTTAAAATAAAACTGAAATAAATTAAAGATAAATGTAAAACATTAAATAAAAATTAAGAAAAAAGAAAACTACCAAAATTAACAAAAAAACTAAATAGAAATATTAAAAAATGAAAAAGAATGAGGAAAAAAGAAAAATAAGAAAAAAGTAAAATGAACAAATTAAATGACTGAAACTGAAAATAGAAACTATGAAAAAAACAAAACAAAAAAAGAGCAAAAATAAAATAAAAGACTAAAATTTAAAATATAAAAAATTATAAATTTATTAGTATTTACTAATAAAACATTTTTTTTATAAGTCAGTGGAGTCCAATGATGTTCAGAGCCCAAAGTTTCTCTTCTGCATTAAAATATGTGATGAACAAACACGTTGATAGATGTGTAGATGCTCAAAATTCTCTTTATCCAGCAAGAAAAAGAAAACATTAGTTGCTAAACTGTACGGAGTTTATTTTGTGATAATGTCAGACTGTACATTGTCTCGTACAAACTCTGCAGCAGTGATTTTAGAAACGCGTTTCATATGTGACATCATAAAAGATCCAATTTTCTTTGTTCCCAGAAGAAAAGCAAAAATGGACGTTTTCCTCTGATCCGGGGAGCGAGGGGAGCAAATATCTGATTAACATTCAGCCGTACTTTATCTAAGCAGAATACATCATCACGTTTGGCTCAGGACCCAATCAGACCATTGAGGAGCTTCCATGAGCCAGATTTATTCAAGCGCTGCCAGAAACGGCCCCCTGTCCACGGGGAGCTCTGATTGGTCCTTCGTTTATATCACAACAACCCACAATGCATTCTCTCCTGTTCTACAGTTCAATCTGCGTCCACATTCAATCTGAATCCAAATCAGCTTCCTGTGTTTCTTTTTGACAGGGACAATTAAGAGCACAGCGGATCTGGAAAACGAGTCTTCCTGTCCAACATCTCATTGTCATGGAAAGTAAGATTAAATCCATAAAGATTATCAACCACTAACAGAAGCAAAACATGTAGTGACCTACTTAAAAAAATTCTACAAAAATGTTTTATACAAAGTAAAAAGGCCTATAAAAACAAGTTTCTCCTTGGTAAATATTAGATTTTTTTATTAAATATCAATTTTGAATTTTTTTTTTTTGTTATTTAATGTAATTTTGTATTCAATTTTCTTATTTTAAATTTAATTTAATTTTTTGTTTTATTTTGTTTTATTTAATTGAATTAAATTAAATTGTATTTATTTAAAAATGTTAAATTATTATACACAATTCGCTGAAATAGTTACTATTTTCAATCTTATTTTTAATTTTTCTTAAGCCTTTGATATGGTGTAAAATGACAGAAATGGGCAGCGCTTTACAAAACGTTTCCATTTAACATTTGTACACTGCATTAGTAACATGAAAACTACTTATTATGAAATACTGAAAATTGCTTATTGCATATAAATACTTAATTTATTAATCTTAGTTCATATTCACATCTACCTAATTATATAAATCATTAATATTGTATTAAATATATATAAAAAATGTATCTGTTAATATTATTTCATGGATTTTTATTTTTTTCCTGAAAATGTTGTTTATTTGTATGCAATTTACTGAAGTACTGATATTTTTAAGTTTCCTATAAAAATAGTATTTTGTTGATATGGTGTAAAATGCTATAAAAAATAGTTTTAAAGTTTAAATCTAGTTTGTAAACAAAAAGGCTTTTTTCCTCACATGTTATTTTCTGTCTCTTGCTGTATGTAGTAAAGCAGCCACAGATGTAGCTTAAAACATCTGGATAGTGTTTGCATTTTCACTCTCTAGCCATATTTCTGACCTTGAAATCAGGGTGAGGCATCAAATAATGTCATAGATGTGAAAATAGACTGAGAATTGCACAAACAGCTGTAATCAGGCTCAGATACAAACAGGGCTTTTTGAGGTGATTTTCTGCTGATTAAGGGAAAATGCAAGACGACTTCACCTTAGAAATGGTCATTGAAAGCAAAAATGCAATGAAATGTGTCATATTTTGTGAGAAGTTCTGCAATGCTTGAGCAAAACAGGAACAGTTTTTGGAATCCACACCTAAAAGAAGTAAGAAACGTGTTGGATTGGAAATGATGCATGCTGTGTTTAGGACTTCAGGTTGATTTCAGGACGGGTCTCTCCTTCACATGAGGTCAGTGTCTGCGGCCGGTAAATGACTGCAGTGCTGTGAGTGTATTCGCTTCATTTGCTGCTGTCCAAACATCTGTCTGTCTCTCTCTCTCTCCCTGCAGGTTTGTGTTTATGGCATTAGTGCTGTCTCACATGGCTGTACTTCACAAGGAGGATATGTGTAATTATATTAAACATGCTCCATCTACTAACCCCCCGCACACACACACACACACACACACACACACACACACACACACACACACACACACACACACACACACACACACACATGCTTTCTGCTCTGCCTGGATAAGCAACTCACCCCAGTGCCTCTCTCTCTCTCTCTCTCTCTCTCTCTCTCTCTCTCTCTCTCTCTCTCTCCCTCTCTCTCTCTCTCTCTCTCTCTCCCTCTCTCTCTCTCTCTCTTGCTCGCTCGCCCACGCCACACCTCTGCACCCTCATCATGGTCATTACAGAAAATAACATTTACTGGAGGTTAGTTCATCTTTTTTCAAGAGCTTCATGTTCTTGTGTGAAATATTGAGAATTTTGATGTTTTAACAAATTTATTGTGATGTTCATAGTATAAATATGTTTTCTTAAATATATATGCATGCATGTGTTTATATATATATAATAAATATACACAAGTACACACATGTAAACAAAAACTTTTGGATGTGTATGTGTGTGTGTGTGTATATATATATATAATATATATATATATTATATATTATATATATTTTATATATTCAAAATATATATATTGAATTGTAGTTTTCATTATAATATTAATTTATATTATTTATAGAAGGTTTAGTCATTTGAAATCTCAGAGGCTACTTTTACAGAATAGTTACAAACATGTTTGGGAACCTGTTTGATGACAAATTCTTCAGAAAAGGTCCCCATGAGTTTTAAATGACAGAAGCTTCAACTCTAGTTGTCTGTCTGTTGTCTGCAAGTGCACAATATTTTATGCTGTGTTTAACGGCTAATTATTGCAGCAAGACCTAAAATCAATATACAGAACCATGATCTATCTTCTACATGTAATATGAGGGTTATATAAAAAACTTAATGAAAGTGTAAGCTGTGTGTGTGATGTTGGGCTGCAAACATAATTCAGGAACTTAGTGCAGTGTGATGCCAGCTGAGACCCACAGCCCCCCCTCTCTCTCACTCTCTCTCTCTCTCTCACTCTCTCTCTCTCTCTCTCTCTCTCACTCTCACTCTCTCTCTCTCTCTCTCTCTCTCTCTATCTCTCTCTCTCTCACTCTCTCTGTCTCTCTCACTCTCTCTCTCTCTCTCTCTCTCTCTCTCTCTCTCTCTCTCTCTATCTCTCTCTCTCTCTCTGTCTCTATCTCTCTCTCTCTCTATCTCTCTCTCTCTCTCTGTCTCTCTCTCTCTCTCTCTGTCTCTCTCTCTCTCTCTCTCTCTCTCTCTCACTCTCTGTCTCTCTCTCTCACTCTCTCTGTCTCTATCTCTCTCTCTCTCTCTCTCTCTCTCACTCTCTCTCTCTCTCTCTCTCTCTCTCTCTCTCTCTCTCTCTCTCTCTCTCACTCTCTCTGTATGTGTCATTTCTGGCTGTTTCAAGGCTGTAGCCCATGCAGAAACGCTCTTGTTATCACTCATGCTTTCTGTGCTCACTGATTTCTCTGCTCTCTCTTGTGTGTGTGTTTGTGTGTATGTGTGTGTGAATGGACGTCTCTCTCTCTGCAGATCGAGGTCATCTCTCAGCCCTGATCTTTCAAATAAAAGAGTCAGAAGATTCAATCTATAGTCTGTTTCTTCTGTGCTAGATTATTTGGGAGATTGAGTTTTTGGAGTTTTGTGATTATGAATTAATGTCACAGCTCAGCCGTTCTGTTGCTTTATATTTCTCTTCAGCTGTTCCGAACACTACATAGACAGCACCCTTCTTAGGGAACATCCTGTGGGTGATTTATACACAAATATTGGGTGAAATAGTCTTTTTAATTGGATTGAACCATTTTATTGATAACTTTGGGTTTATAATAAAAAAATGAATGCAATAGAAGTCTTTTGGATGAAATGCACAAAAGTAAATGTTTATAATTTGTGTTTTTGATTTTGCAGAGAGACATTTACGGTCATCGGCGAGGAATGAGACGGATCCTCCTGCAGAAAAAGTGATCTTTCAAGGCAAGATGGTTCATATTGGGAACAAACTTGGGCAGATGTTTTCAGTCATACTTTTGAATTGAATGCCAAAATATTGAAATTTCTAAATTTACTTGAGAAACTCACATTTTCAGCTACTTAACACATCAGTAACAAATGTTTTTAAGAGACGCAAAAAAAAAAAAAAAAGTGATTCAGCTTCGTCCAGCCTAGGTTATCAACTAAAATAGATAGAACTAAAATAAAATTAGATTTAAAATGTTTTAATACTTATATATATATATTTGAGCTCATTTCTCAACCTGCTACTTAAAGTACTCGAATAACTAAAACTAAACAAAATGAGCAAACTATATTGACAAAAAATAAGTTCAATATATTCACAATACAAATCTTTGATATTACAACAGAGCTACATTACGCCTTTTTACAGTCATGGTTCATTTTTAGATGTTCAATACATACTGTGTATATATATATATAGAATATTTTATAGAATATATAAAAAAAAGAGTTTCTACGATTTCATTGTGATCTTGTGGAACTATGGGCAGAGAGGCCAGATATTCCTGAACATTAACATGAACGAATATTTAAAAATTTGTATAAATTTACTAAAATGAAAGTGAGTCAAATTAAATCTAGTTAGCAAAACTACAAAAGTATATCAAGGATACTAAAATAACATTGGGATCCAGTGGATGTGCAGTGTGAGGCGCTGACTTCTAATTGGTTGTTTTCTTTGGAAGGCGGGGCTTACACTTCTAGAGTTGCCATATTTGGGCGTTCCTCTTTCTCCCTTTCATTATAACAGCAGTGTTCTATCTCAGCTATAGAGTCTCTGTTTTCTCTTAAAGCACACTGAGTATTGAATGTAGCATCTGTCTGTCTGTCTGTCATGCTGTAGACAGCGCAAGAGATGATGCTACTACAGTCTGCCAGATTCATTGACTGTAAGAGGAACAATCCCACCGCCGAGACTGTGAGTGTGTGTGTGGAAAGGATACACAGATTTGCATTTAATTCTTTTCCCCTCTACTCTTGGTAACTACAGATGCAAAAGCTCTTCTGCTCTCATCTTGTCTTTTCTCATCGTGTTTCTCTCCTCATTCTCTCTCTCTCTGTGTACTGCAGGGACTCGTGCCATGCTGTGTTGGGTGGCACCCATGTGCCCTCGTCTGCTGACTCCTACACTTCCATTGTGAGATTTATGCTAAATATGCATATCTTAATTGCATTATTCAAAATAATTAGCTAATATATTTTTGCATAATGACAAGGTAAGCAAATAGTGTCTCTGTGCTCTGTGTGCTGTGGCTGGGAAACTTTGCAAAATTAATAGACTCCCAAAATTACTAATTACCTCGTTTTTCCCAGCGTTCAGAGAGGACTCGTTTCCTCCCAAGTGCTGCAGCTAAAGATCTTCACACTATGTGTGTGTGTGTGGCAGTGATTTATCTACAGCCTGTGTGTATATAATAAATTATAATATAAATGCATTCTTTCATAATGCCCTATAATACACTTTATAATCAGGGTTGTGTTTTCTTAAATCATTGTAAACACAGTTATAAAACATAATGCACCTATTTTTGGCTAGTATAATGCACTATAACATAAAGCATATTTACAGTTTCATTATAGTGAGGTATAATACATGTATTTAAGGTACCTATTTTTGGCTACATATAGTATTTCATAAAATGCATTATACTCTTTAAACAATAAATATGTTGGTATTATAATGCATTATAACTGTTATAATGCACCTGTTTTACCCTTATATAGTATAATGCATTATAATTCAAAAATATAATTTGTAATTTGTTTTATGAAATGCATTATGATTCATTATACTCTTTAGCTCTGTAACCATAGATATTTAAGTATTATAATGCACTATAACTTGTTACACATACCTGTTTTTGACTATATCTTTACATAGTATGATGCATTAAATCATTATAAATGCACTTTTTTGTTTCGTGAAAAATTATTGCTTATAATGTTATAATACATAATATGCTCTAGCACAATAATAATGATTATGTAAGGATTATAGTGCATTATAACTGTTATACCGTACCTCTTTTTGGTTATATATCTTTGTGTTATAATACATTAGAACACATGATAAATACCCTTTTTTATTTCAAGAAATGCATTATACACTTTTACCATGATTATGTAAGTATTATAAGGCATTATTACATGCACCTATTTTTAGCTACAGTTTTATATAGTATGCATTATAACATATGTCATAAATTAGATTTAATTAAATTTGTTTATTGAATTTGTACAATAACCACAAATATGTAAGGATTATAATGCATTATAACTGTTATAACACACTTTGACTACATCTTTAAATGGTATAATGCATTATAACATAACAAACAGCATTTTTGTATAATAGTGGATTATAATGCATTATACTCAGTAAAAGCATGTATATGAAATTATTATAAAGCATTATAACTGTTATTACATTTACCAGTTTTTTTTACTACACCCTTATATAGTGCATGGCATTATAACATTATAAATACCAGTGTATTTGTTTAGTGAAATGCACTCAAGTATTATAATCACTATATTTGTTATAACATGTACCTTTTTTAGTTACACAGTTATATATTATAATGAACTGACATATCATAAATACAGTTCAGCGTTTCCTGAACTGCTTTATAATGCATTATGCTCTTCAGTGCTATAACCAAGGATATATGTAAGTATTATAATGCATTATAACTGCTGGTGATCTACAGTATACATGCTGCACAATGATTTCAATTAATCTTACTCTAGATAATGAATATTTTTTTATTTGTGGAAAGTAGCAAACACTTATCTTCCTGAAGATGAACTGGCCTCTCCAGTCGAGTGCATTATTTAAACTCAAGCTTTTAAAGCACAAATGCTGTTTTTTTTACCGCACCATAATCACAGTAATTAATAGAGTGCTTTCAGTATCTCTGACTATCAGGTGCGGGTCGTTCATCAGCACGGCGTTAATGAACGTTTGGGCTGGAGGTTCCCAGGCTTTATTAAAGCTTTGTGGAGTTGCTCATTCCCTCTTTTCCACTAAAGCTCCTTTCTTTAGTAAAGCTGATCATTTCAGCAGCAAGAGAGACAATCAACCCAACAAAGGATTCAGATGGTTTTACTCATGCTTTAAATGTCTAACTGTAATTTAATTACATATTAACAGGATTTATGTATTGTAATGGAAGATAAATCAAAACATTTCGCAGATAGAATTAAACCAGACATATAAATGCAGTTTTGTAGATGAAGACGGTCAGTAAATAGTTTCTAATGTGTGCTGAGTGGTTGCTGTGCAGTTTAGAAGGCGTTAATAGTTTTTAACAGGTTTCTAAAGAGTTGTGGGTGATTGCCTAGGTGTTGCTATGTAGTTAATGTGTATTCAGTTTGTTTTCTTTTTAATATTATTTTAATATAAGTGGTTGCCAGGGTGTTGCTATGCAGTTTCTAACATTTTCTAAATAGTTGTTTCAAGGCTTCTAGGGTGTCAGTGGTGGTTTCCAGGGCGTTGCTATGCAGACTTTAAAGTATAGGAGGTTACTAGGGTGTCATTGGCGGTTTCCAGGGCGTTGCTATGCGGACTTTAAAGTGTAGTAGATTACTAGGGTGTCAGTGGTGGTTTCCGGGGCGTTGCAATGCGGACTTTAAAGTGTAGTAGGTTACTAGGGTGTCAGTGGCGGTTACCGGGGCGTTGCTATGCAGTGTTTAAAGTGTAGGAGGTTACTAGGGTGTCAGTGGCGGTTACCGGGGCGTTGCTATGCAGACTTTAAAGTGTAGGAGGTTACTAGGGTGTCAGTGGTGGTTTCCGGGGCGTTGCTATGCATACTTTAAAGTGTAGGAGGTTACTAGGGTGTCAGTGGCGGTTTCCGGGGCGTTGCTATGCATACTTTAAAGTGTAGGAGGTTACTAGGGTGTCAGTGGCGGTTTCCGGGGCGTTGCTATGCAGACTTTAAAGTGTAGTAGGTTACTAGGGTGTCAGTGGCGGTTACCGGGGCATTGCTATGCAGACTTTAAAGTGTAGGAGGTTATTAGGGTGTCCGTGGCGGTTACCAGGGCGTTGCTATGCAGACTTTAAAGTGTAGGAGGTTACTAGGGTGTCAGTGGTGGTTACCGGGGTGTTGCTATGCAGACTTTAAAGTGTAGGAGGTTACCAGGGTGTCAGTGGTGGTTACCGGGGTGTTGCTATGCAGACTTTAAAGTGTAGGAGGTTACCAGGGTGTCAGTGGTGGTTTCCAGGGAGTTGCTATGCATATAAGGTGTTCAGAATAGTTGTTTGCAGGTTTCTAGCGTGTTATTAGTGAAATACCCCTGGTTGCTATACAGTTTCTAAGGTGTGGTGAGTAGTTGTTTGCAGGCTGCTAAGGTGTTATTGGTGGTTTCCAGGGTGTTGCTATGTGGTTGCTAGGGTGTCGTAAAGAATCATTCATGTCTGTTAGTTTAATATAAGTGTTGGAGGTCCGATGGCGTCACTCAGACAAATAAAGCTCAGATATTTCCACAGCGAGGCATCCAAACGCTGATGTCTTCCTGTCACAATCTTAATTAAGGTACTCAGTGGAAAGCATGAATAACGAAGCGCTCCGGTCTTAACGAGACTGTATGTTGGCACCGTCTCAACAGCTGCTATGACGACTCGTCGGCCTATAGCAGCGGTCGTAAGACAGCGAGCTCCTGCCCGAACAACACAATGGATCACAACTTCATGGATCCCCAATTTAGACTTCAGCCGGCGCGTTTAAGGAGGAATGGGGTAGACGGGCCTCCACGGCGACTCATGGTGGATCTGTGCCACCTTAACACTTGCTTGCTGCCAGCGAGGCCAGCTTTGTTCAAACTGACAGGAATTGGCAGGCAGCCATTTTGTTCAAAAATTTACATAAACGCCAAATGGTGTCTGTTTCCTGTAGGTCTTCTAGAATTCTCTTTAAGCAGAGCTCTGTGTGTGTGTGTGAGTGTGTGTGAGCTTCATCAGGACACACTCCTCATCCCTGTTGTGAAGTCAATGAGCTTCACACTGATGCATATGCGTCGTGCCGTAGCTTATTTTAGCCGGATTATTCCTTGACCCCATGAAACAACGAACTGTCCTGCATTTCATGCTTAAACCTGTCAGTTCATCCAAAAATCAAATCACAAGAAAGAAATGAGAAATGATTTCCTTTTCATTTTTAAAGATCTTTTTTTTTTTTTTTTTTTTTTTTTGGCATTTTATGATAATTGGGCACAAAAAACGAATAAAAAAAAAAGTATTTTCTAATCTGTTTTGGCAATAATGATTTAAATTACGATTTGAAATAAAATTTGTAATGTGTTTATTAATAATGATTGTTTATTGTACTTCTTTTAACTTATGCTGAGCTAAAATAATAAAACAAATTATTTTATTATTATTATTATTATTATTTTTTTTTTTTTCAGATCTAAACCGAAGCATTACAGAAATACATTTTTTATTTTGCACATTTTTACATTTTGGGTGAAATACTCATATTAAGTGAATCCTCCTCCAGTTTTTATGACCATTCTGCAAATAAATCTCAATTTATGAGGGTGAAATGTGACCTGGACTTGTTTTTTGTCTTTTTCTTATGAGATTCACTCTGTTTTCCCAAAAGTGTGAAGGTCCGTCATCATTATCTGTTTCTCTTCACATGGAGAACAGCCGAGGTGCAGAGTTCACAATGAACCAGTGTTCTCCGTAATAGTCATCTCATTATTTCTGAATAACATCAGGTGCACAAATATTTAAACAAGCATCTGTGAGATGAGAGGAAATCATGCAAATATGAAAAGGCCCTAGAAATGAAGGATTATGGGATGCGGGCGGCGGCAGACATCTTGGCACGGCGAGCTGATCAATTAGTCTAATCACACCAGTGTCAGCGCTGAGTTTGCATTAATATTCAATTAATGGTCTGAATCCCTCCTTAAGCTTCTAGAGGCTTCTGGTGCCGCTGCGGAGCAGATCCCACACCTCGCGTTCCCATTGGCTGCTCGGCAGTTCATCGCCATGGAAATACCAATCGTGTTGATAGTGCGGCTCTGGATGGAGCATGTGGCGATCGCTGGCCCCGGGCTTTGACCCACGCTCCCAGGGCCCTTACTGACCACAAACACGTTTACCAATAAAACCCAACTCACTTTATTCAAGAGAAACTCGTGCCAGAGAACTGAAGCTACAAAAACTGTCTGTGTACTGCTTTTCTTCTCTTTTTTTTCTCCTCCTCAGTCTTCTCTCTCCCCCAGAGCAGTTTCTCCTGGAGCAGATGGATGTTGTTGAGGCTGTTTGTGTGTGTGTGTGTGTGTGTTTGAGAGAGAGAGAGAGAGAGAGAGAGAGAGAGAGAGAGTGAGATTCCAGTATTCAGCTTTTCCAGGTCAGGGAGGATTTGGTTCTGCCTGGCTGCCTGGTTTGGCTGTTTATTAGGGTTAATTAGTTAACGTAACTAATATGTTATTTCAGTTTTTAGGTTGTGTGGCCCTTGACCACTTTTTTTGCAAGGCTAAATAAACAATCAGATCTATCAAAAAATGGGTTATTAAGCTAAAACTATTTATGTGTATATATATATATATATATATATTTATATATAAAATTAAGCTTAAGATTAGTTTAACTTGTACCAAAATAATTCAAACTGAAAAAAATAAAAAATAAAATCTATGTATGCATCTAAACAAAGAGAATGACAACTAAGGCTTTAAAAGAAATTGAAATGAAAACTGAACATATAAAACAATAATAGCAAGCTATTAAACTGAATTAACTCTGGTTTAAAAATAAAATAATAATATTTAAAACTTAAACTGATTGTATTTAATATTTTAAGATTTAAGATTTGATATATTTTAGGTAGCTGACAAGGATTTTCTTCATTTAGTTTAACTGTACTAACGTAATAAATATTAATGAATTTATTTTTTTTTATTGTAAAATAACTAAAACTATTATTACTCAATAACAAAATAACACTGTATATATATTCTACTTTATTTCAGCTAATTAACAAGGAAACCATTTTAAAAAATGGGGAAAAATTTATTTAGATTAACTTGTACTAAAATAACTAAAACCAATAAAAAACCTTTTGTTTCTTGAAATAAACATCTAATATATATATATATATATATAAATGTAGATATTGCTCATTTTCATTTAGTATAACTTGTACTGGAAATAATTATAGACTCTATAGACACATAAAAAAAAAACATAGACATAAATATATATTAAAACGACCTTGTTTTTAGTTAATGTTTATTTCAAGCAATGAAAATGTTTGTTTATTTATTTTGAATGGTTTTAGTTTTAGTTAATGGTAATAACCCCGGTTCATCCGGCATACTAAGTTCAGATCTAGTATTGTATTTTATTGTAATACTGAATAAACATGTATTTATGTTCGGGTATAAGCACACATGCATGTTTACTGTCTAATTGATGATATACGACAGACTTGTGGTGTTTTATATAACTATAATTACAATGACTACAAACCCGAAAGCATTTTCAGAATTTAAAGAAACCGTATTTAATTTATGATCCTATTTTCTTTCTCGAATGAGGACGTCTCCAGATATAACACAAAAAGCGAATGAATAAATGAAAAGCTCTCTCTTTGTCTGTGTTGGTGTGCATGTGAATGTTTTTCAGATCTGTGCCGTTCTGAGAGCTCTACCATCTGTTGTGCTGTAAAAGTGGAGCACGTTCTGCGAATCATCTTCTCCTTCACACCAACCATCGTTTTCTCTTCTGTAATCCACCGCTTTCCTCTCTTTGTCTTGCAGCTCCTGCATCGGCCTCCTGAAGAAGACGAGCGGATGAAAGATTCATGAAGGAGGTGAATGTTGGGGTGCAACGAAACGAGTCACAGCTCCAAACACTCCCCTCTCTTTCACCTGTGGCCCACCAGACGGCAGAACCGGTGTGTGAGCACAGACAGGTACCGCATGTGTGTGTGTGTGTGTGCAGACGGGTCCCGCAGGGCGAGGCTCTACAGCTGTAGACAGACACTGAATTTGCTGCATCTGCTGTCCTCACATCTGCAGACTGGGCCGAAGACACATGCTCTGTCTGTATCTGTCTGTCTCACTGTGTGTGAATGCACACTTCTGACTGCAGTTTAAGAACAACAATGCAAGAGACATTAAAGCAATAAACCCCAAGAAGCTGTGGTTTACAGTGAATTTATAACAGCTAAGGGGCATTGTAAGGCACGAAACACAGAAGTGGAGTAAATTCACTGTAAACCACAGCTTCACACTGCTTATTGCTTTTATAAAACGGTTATTCCATATACATAGTAAGGTTTCACAGAATAAAACAGAGCAAATAATGTGTAATTATATAAATTAAAACAGTATTACAGACACTTTTATCCAAAGGGACTTACAAATGAGGACAATGGAAGCAATCAAAATCAACAAAAGAGCAATGATATGTAAGTGCTACAACAAGTCTCAGTTAGCTTAAACGCAGTACACGTAGCAAGGACTTTTAAATAATATAATAAATAAAAAGAAAACAGATAGAATAGAAAAAGAATAGAGCAAGCTAGTGTTAGAGGTCTTTTTTTTGCTTTTGTTAGTTGTATAATGAATGAAAAGAAAATAGATAGAATAAAAAAATATTAAAAAGCTAGTTAGATTTTTTTTTTTTTTAAAGAATAGAATTAGAATAGTGAGTGTTAAAGTTCGAGGGTCAAATAAAGATGGAAGAGATGTGTTTTAAGCCGATTCTTGAAGATGGTTAAGGACTCAGCTGTCCGGATTGAGTTGGGGAGTTCATTCCACCAGGAGGGAACATTTAATTTAAAAGTCCGTAAAAGTGACTTTGTGCTTCTTTGGGATGGCACAATCAAGGACGTTCACTTGCAGAACGCAAGCTTCTAGAGGCACATAAGTCTGAAGTAACAAATTTAGGTAAATGGGTGCAGAGCCAGTGGTAGTTTTGTAGGCAAACATCAATGCCTTGAATTTTATGGGAGCAGCTATTGGAAGCCAGTGCAAATTGATAAACAGAGGTGTGTATTCTTTTCGGCTCATTAAAAATTAATCTTGCTGCCGCGTTCTGAATTAATTGTAAAGGTTTGATAGAATTGGCTGGAAGACCTGCCACAAGAGGGCATTGCAATAGTCCAGCCTGGACAGAACAAGAGCTTGAACAAGGAGTTGTGCAGCATGTTTCGATAGAAAGAGCTTGATCTTCTTGATGTTGAATAAAGCAAATCTGCAGGATTGGACAATTTTAGCGATGTGGTCTGAGAAAATCAGCTGATCAACAATCATAACTCCAAGGCTTCTAGCTGTTTTTGAAGGAGTTATGGTTGATGTGCCTAACTTGATGGTGAAATTGTGATGAAACGATGGGTTTGCTGGAATCACAAGCAGTTCTGTCTTGGCAAGGTTGAGTTGAAGGTGATGGTCCATCGTCCAGCAAGAAATGTCTGTTAGACAAGCTGAGATGCGAATAGCTACCGTCAATTCATCAGGATGGAATGAGAGATAGAGTTGAGTGTAATCAGCTTAGCAGTGGTATGAAAATTCATGTTTCTGAAGCCCCTTTCACACTGTGATTCCGGCAAATACACGGGTAAAGTGTTCCGGCAATTGTTCCCGGGTCGCTAGATTTTGCACTTTCACACCGCCAGTGATTACCCAGGATATGTGCGTGCTTTCACACACAACCCGTAAAGGTCCCGTAATGACACGTGACATTAGGGATTGACGTGTAATATACGAGTCGAAAACGTTAGGCACGTTATACTTTCACTGAAGCTAGCGAACGATCTCGGCGTCAGCGCGGAAAGTGAGGAACAAACTCATCTGTGCTTCATTACAGTTTGCACATATTTTTTTTGTCGCGAACATTGATCTTCCATCAAAACAGCCGGTAAGAGTTGCGCGATAATGCTCGTCATCACTACGACACAGCATTAGATCTGGCTTTTGTTCACACAGCGCTCGTCCTGGGACTGAACCCGGCAATGTTACTAGGTCCCAGACCCGGGTCCATTGCCGGAATCAATCCCGGGACGTGTTTGCTTTCACACTGAAGGCGACCCGAAAATGTTCCGGCAATTTGCCGGGTCCGACGTGCAGTGTGAAAGGGGCTTTTATGACAGAACCTAATGATACAATGTAGACAGAGAAAAGAAGTGGTCCAAGAACCGAGCCCTGAGGCACCCCAGTAGTTAGATGTTGCAACTTGGACACCTCACCTCTCCAAGATACTTTGAAGGACCAATCTGATAGGTAAGACTCAAACCATTGAAGTGTGGTTCCTGAGATGCCTTTTGTCAGTAGTGTTGACAGGAGGATCTGGTGGTTAACTGTGTCAAAAGCAGTGGTCAGATCAAGAAAGATAAGTATTGAAGATTTGGATTCCGCTCTTGCCAGTCTTAGGCCTTCAACAACTGAGAGCAAGGCAGTCTCAGTTGAATGTCAACTTCTGAAGCCAGATTGGTTGCTGTCAAAGAGGTTGTTCTGTGTAAGAAAGGCAGAGACTTGGTTCACCACGGCTCATTCAAGTGTTTTTGCAATGAAAGGAAGAAGGGAAACTGGTTTGTAATACAATTATTTTTTTTTTTTTGGACTTGTTGGATGGAAACAACAAGAAAAGTGCTTTATTCGCAACTATTCCAGTTTTGCATTACATTTGCATCTTTGGGTGGAAACATATCTAATGTTCCTCCAATCTGAAACTAAACTCACCTGTGTGAGAATCTGGAATGAGTTTTGGATGAGTTCAAACTGTGAGTTTCAGTAGCCGCTGTGTGTCTGGTGTGTGTGTGTGTGTGTGTGTGTGTGGAGGGGTCGGAAACAGCTGTGCTCTGGCTCGAGTGCTCGTCTCTCGATGGGAAGCGTGGGTCCAGGTGTCTCGGCTGTGGCGTCGCCCGCAGTGCCGCCGTCGGCTGAGAGGGACGGAAGAGCTAATCAGGCAGCAAAGCACTTCTGACGGACCGCAGAGAAAATACAGCCACAAAACTACTCAGCACTCCACTCGTTTCATTTAGCCCGCAGGAAAACCAGCCAGAGAGACGCTACCATCGCTTTGATGATGAAGTTGTGATGCACGCTCAACATAATGGAGCTTTCATCCACCCATAAATAAAACTCTGACAGGCAAATCAACATTTCAATTGAACAAAACACACAAACAGAAGACACTTCCGATCTAATGACAGCCCTGTGAATAATGAAACGAAGCTGCTTGTGTGTGGATTTGTCCGGTCGTCTTCCTTTCTCCAGTTCTGTTAATGTCTCGACATCTGTGAAAACTGCAGCAGTCCATCAGTGCACATGAAAACATCATTAATTAATTCGTTATGCATTATTCACTTCTATTGTCAGCCTTTTAATTAACGCCAGCGTTTTGTGTTTGTAAGTCAATCTGATATTCTTCACCATAGTCTTATTGTTCATATTCTGTTTGTTTGTAAATCCAAGGAAGTTCAAATTTAATTATTAACAATTATTTACTAATGTATATAAATGTAAATATATAGTGTGTGTGTGTGTGTGTGTGTATATATATATATATATATATATATATATATATGTATTGTAATATTTTAAATGCTAATATATTTGAATTTATTGAATGTTTGAACTACAATTTATAATTTATTAATCTAATTATATAAATTACACAAGTATATATAAAGTTTTCTATTTAATATATACATTAAACATAATGGAGCTTATATACATAGTATATAAAATTATACTTTTAGTATTTTATTTAATCTAAAAGTGTCTGTAAAAGACATATATAAAGTTACAAAACATTTTTATTGCAAATAAATAGTTTATTTTGAACTTTCTATTCATCTGTGAATCCTGAAGAATAAAACGCATCATGGTTTCCATAAAACTATTGTGCAGCACAACTGTGTTCAACATTGATAATAATCAGAAATGTTTCTTGAGCAGTAAATCAGTATATTAGAAATGATTTCTGAAGATCATGTGACACTGAAGACTGGAGGAATGATGCTGAAAATACAGCTGCACATCACAGAAATAAATTACAGTTAAAACAGATATTCACATAGAAAACAGCTATTTAAATAGTAATAATTTTTCACAATATTAGAGATTTTACTGTATTTCTCAGTGAGCAGAAGAGACTTAAAATAAAATCACGTGTGTATGATCTGTTTTCCAGAATAGCCGGGCTCTTCCCGTCTGCAGCTGTTCTCTGTAATGCTGAGGATCCAGCAGGTGTGTGTAACTCCTCAACAGGTCAATCATTTTCATTTTTACTGACCTGAGCTTCATTACCTGCTTATTCCTGGGGTTTTTTGATTCCTATTGTGTCTATGAAAGCAATTAGAGTACAATAGTATGTGTAATTAAAGCATAATCATGTAATGTGAAGCCACGGCTTCACTCAGAGACAATTAAAACACACACACACACACACACACAAAGAAATCGCTCGCTGTTTCAGTTCAGGTGTAGAAAAAAGCACCTGTAGTGTTCATTAATGCACACTAATGGCACACGTTTGTGGTTTTCTGATTCATATCGTGTCAAACTGGGTCTGTTTCGCTCACCTCTGAATCACAATGAGCTTGAAATCTGTGACCGAGGAGTTTTGGGTAAAATTAAAGCTGCACCTCTGTCTAATCATCACGTTTACTGATGACTAAAGAGCCCAGCAGAAGGTGACTATTAATAACAGATAATAGATAAGTGTTATTGGAGCTAATAATAAATGTGTTATCGTCTTGGACGCATTTTGTAAATAAGTGCAAGTTTACCACAACAACAAAAAGATATTCATTATAGATGTTTCCATGACTTTTCCTGCTCTGGAATCCATATTTTAAAATTCCCTAGTGTTCCATAAACTGTATATGATAATAAACATGGCAAAATTATAGTATTGGTTACTTGTTGACATAAATGCCATTCCAGTGTTTGACAAACTGTGGTTTTTGGACCATTTCAACAGAAATCCTTTAAATTATTGCAATGAATTAAATAAAATAAATAAATAAATACTAAATACAATAACTTTTTTAGTTTTTGATAGTTTGTCTGGAACACACTTATTTTTATGTAATTAAAAATAAACGTTTTATTGCCAGTCCATTTAAATAAATGCATTTAATGCAATAAATGCTAATGTTGTCTAAAAACCCTCTTTAAAACCTTGGACATTTACACATTTTTCTTATGCACAATATGCATTTAATTTTTATGGCATTATTTATTTATTTACTTTCCAGTCTTTTACACAAAAATGACATGCTTGCGCTCTCTGTGTATATATTTTATGTTGTATTTATCAAACAAATTTAAATTTCAAATTATATAAAACACACACACACCTTTTTTTTTACCATAATTTTAAAAGGTATTTTACTTTGAATTTACAATAGACTAAAAGCTCAAGCACAGAACAAGGACGACTTTTTTGTAATGTTATACTGATTATTCCCTCTTTCTTTTCTCTTATTTTCTTCTCTCCTTTTCCATAAATGTGACAACAGGATTATGATTTGTCATTTTTCTGGTAAACATCCAGTTTGAAGGCTTGTTTACCGCCGTCATTCTTCCAGCTGGTTCTTTCTGCTCTGTATTAATGTGTGTGTGGCCACTTCTCCAGAAGCGCGTGGGGTCCAAACTTCATTTTCTGCGTTCGGCTGATTGTGTGATTAATTTGGGAGTAATTACCGCCGACGTCATCACTGCCTCCTCCTCCGACAATTACTGAGATGCTTCACACAGACTCAGGATTGTCAGAGGATCAAAAAACAACCTTGTCCTGATATATCAATCATCTCGCTCTAATTAGCGGATGGATTTGGTATCTTGTAACTGTTATTAGTGTATTGTGTGTCTTCTAATGAAACCAATTGAGCTGTCCTTTTCTGCTCAGATGCAGACGCTGCTAAGAGGTGATTGAGCGCTTTATCAGATGGGTCCTAATGCACACACACACACACACACACACACTCATACAGCAGCTCTGATCATCAGAAAAGCCAAACGTCACACACTTCAGTGCTTAACATATATGTTTTGCAATACTGAACATGCTCTCCTACAGATCTGGGATTTCAGATGTTTATTATTGATGGGTTAAGAAAAAGTAATGCAATGAAAATGTCACTCATTTGGTAAAAACAAGCACAAATTGTCTGTCCACTAATGCACTTTCAATGGAAGTCAATGAGACAAGAAGCT
Organism: Carassius carassius; assembly: GCF_963082965.1. Lineage (NCBI taxonomy): Eukaryota > Metazoa > Chordata > Actinopteri > Cypriniformes > Cyprinidae > Carassius > Carassius carassius. The sequence goes on along the minus strand of NC_081790.1, from coordinate 1,770,144 downwards.
TAAAAGCATAAACATACAGCTTGTATTTCTGTTTTTTTGTGTTGTAAATGGGTAATATCATTTGTTTAGGTACTTTCTATGTGGATAAACTCACTAACCTGTTCCTGTGAGTCAATCTTTGCTTGTTATGTGTTGGATATTCTTCAACAAGGTCAGTAATGTTTAATATTGTTTAAAGGAATAGTGCACACAAAAATAAAAATGTCCTCAGTTTATCCAAGATGAGGATGAGTTTGTTTCTTTATTAGATTTTGAGAAATGTAGCATTGCATCAGTGTCTCATCAATGGATGCTCTGCAGTGAATGGGTGCCGTCAGAATGACAGTCCAAACAGCTGATAAAAACATCACAATAATCCACAGCCACTCCAGTCCATCAGTTCACATCTTGAGAAGATGAAAGCTGTGTCTTTGTAAGAAATAAATTCCTTATTTAGATGTTTTTAACTACAATAAGAGTCTATAATCCATAATAACGCTTCATCCAGGGGAAAAGTGCATCTGTTGTCTCTCACATCAAAATCCAGCCACGTATTTGTTTAGAGATGTTTAAACGTTGCTTGATCTGTGCAGATTTCTCTCCTGATTCAGACCAGAACACATTTTCACTGGAGGAAGTGTTATTATGGATTATGGAGTCATATTTTAGCTGAAAGCAACAGTTTTAGTTAAAAAACAGATTTATTTCTTACAAACGCACAGCTTTTGTCTTCTCCAGATGTTAAGTGATGGACTGGAGTGCTGTGGATTATTGTGATGTTTTTATCAGCTGTTTGGACTCTCATTCTGACGGCACCCATACACTGCAGAGCATCCTTTGATGAGACACTGATGCAATGCTACATTTCTCCAAATCTGATGAAGAAACAAACTCATCTACATCTTGGTTGGCCTGAGGGTGAAGGCATTTTCAACTAATTTAATATCTGTTTTCCACTTCATACAGGTTTGGAGTGACATGAGGGTGAGTAACTGATGACAAAATGTTAATTGCTAAACCATTACTATTTAAAATAAAAAAGCCACTTGTTTCTAAAAGTGTTTTCACTAGCAGGTGTACTAACACGAGCAGATGACATTCACTTTAATAACTCTGTGATGGAGAAAAAGTAGTATTGGAAGAGAAAAGGAGGAGTGAGAAACACACTGACAGATCATATGATCTCCTCTCACTCTCAAACACCTGTGAAAGAGTGTGTGTGTGTGTGTGAGAGCACAGTGAGTGCTTTAGGGTAGCGTTTAGCCCGACTCTGACAGGGTGCTAAGAGCGGCTGTTTTTACCTCCAGCGAAACACACAGAGAGAGAGAGAGATGTGGAAGTGAAGATGGCAGTGGAGCAGTTCTGGCAGTGCTAGCAGATCTCAGTGCTAAACGTGACGCTGTGTAATGTGTGAGCTCACGTGTGTCGCCAAATCAACGTCCGCTGAGAAACACACGTCCAGGCTGCACACACACACACACACACTTGCTTGTACAGGATCTGAGTTTTTACACCAGAACTTGTGAACAGCGGAAATTCGTTCTTTTGTCTCTTTGCTTGTTTTTATGTTCGTGGTTCATGCCCTGCATTATTTAAATCAGATTTATATATACATACAGTCTGTATAGGCCATATAGGTCTGTTATAATCATATTTGGGGGATTATAACACTGACTATACCACTATACTGAAATGCTGCATTCGAAAAAAAAAAATTTAATATTGTGAAAAATCATTATTATGTAAAAAAAATTTTTTTTCTATTATAATATATATTAAATCTAACCTGTATTGTCAGCATCATTACTCCGGTCTTCAGTGTCACGTGATTTTCAGAAATCATTCTAATATGCTGATTTATTATCAGTGTTGAAACTGTTTTGATGCTTAATTTTTATTTTATTTTTTTGGAACCTGTGATACTATTTTTTTTTTTGATTCTTTGATGATTACAAATTTAAAAGAAGAGCATTTATTTAAAATAAAAATCTTTTCTTACAGTATAAACTACCATTCAAAGGTTTGGGGTCAGTAAATTTATTGATTTTTTTTTTTTTTTGAAAGAAATTACAACTTTTATTGAGCAAGGATGTGTTAAAGCAAAGATTTATATTGTTAGTAAATTTTAATATTTTTAATAAATGCTGTTCTTCTTAACTTTTTATTCATCAAATAATCCTGAAAAAAGTTTTGCAGTTTCCAAAAGAATATTTGGCAGCACAATATTGATAATTCTGATAATAAATCAGCATATTAGAATGGTTTCTTAAGCATCATGTGACACTTTATACTGTAATGTAATGATGATGGAAATTCAGCTTTGCATCACAGAAATAAATAATAATTTAAAGGATATTATAATAGATTTATATAATTTTTTTTCAGTATTTTTGATCAAATAAATGCAGCATTGATGACCATAAGAGACTTCTTTAAAAAATGTCTTACTGACTTTTGAACGGTAGTGTATACACACACACACACACACACACACATATATATATATATATATGCATGTATCTTCTGTACTATTGTATATAATATATGTTATATATTTTTATTTAATAAGTTTAATATATATTAAGGCCTATAAAATATCACACATGTTAATGTATTTTAATCTAATAACAGTTAAGTATGTCAATATATTTTTTAAATAATTTTTTGTTAAGTATTTAATTTCTTTTTTTTCATATGAATTTGGCAAATGCTTGCTATAGTGCCATATTGTAGTGTGTAAATCACATTAATGTGTATTTTTCTTTATAATAAATGTATAAAATAAATTTGGAATGTATTGGCATTGTAAATATTTTTTTGGTCTGTATACACATTATATTACATTAAAAGATTATACATATATGTGACCCTGGAGCAGTCTGAAGTCTCTGCGGTGTATTTGTAGCAATAGCCAACAATATATTGCATGGGTCAAAATGATCGATTTTTCTTTTATGCCAAAAATCATTAAGATATTTAGTAAAGATCATGTTCCATGAAGATATTTTGTAAATTTCCTATCGTAAATATATAAAAACATATTGTTTGATTAGTAATATGCATTGCTAAGAGCTTCATTTGAACAACTTTAAAGGTGATTTTCTCAATATTTAGATTTTTTTGCTCCCTCAGATTCCAGATTTTCAAAAAGTTGCATCTCAGACAAATATTGTCCCATCATAACTAAAGCTTATTTATTCAGCTTTCAGATGATGTATAAATCTCAATCTTGTAAAATTGACACCTAAGACTGGTTTTGTGCTCCAGGGTCACATATAAACATCATATGTACTGTATATGACTCTCACTCATATATTTTCATCACTTTCAGGTGTTTTCTAGGTTTTTTTCCCCAGGCGCTGTGGGATGCATTGACCTGCGCTGTGACACACAGACATGTTACATCTTTAAAGCTGATTGATTTTATAGCTTGTGATTTCCTTCCCTGCGGCCACCGCGTGTGTTTTTATGCCTGTCAGGGGCCGTTAGTCTTCTCCGATAACAACAGTCACTACTTTCTGCGTCATCTTTTATTCATGACTGATAAGAATCAGAGAAAGGCAAGATAACAGAGAGGATTGAGCTGTAATTAATGCTGATAACTAATAATCCTCACAGTAATGTTTCATGTGTACAACCAAAGAATGACTACTTTTAATTCAGATGTCACTGTTTACAGCAGGAAGCAGAAGCTGGGTGTTTCTGAGATGATACAGGCTGAGAGCGTGACCTTTGACCCCAACACTGCAACACACCTGCCACTCGTTTACAAACCGTCCTTCTTTACAGAACAACTCTCTCTTTCTGCTTTCATCTGTTTGCTTCAAATACTCCTTTACTTTTGTGTTTTTTATTTGTTTGTATTTTTAAATTGTCTCTTAATTTTCTGTTTCATAAATAATTAGCTTTTCATCGATTTATTTTTATTTTTTATATTAAAATTTATGTTCACATTTTATGATTGACTTAAGTTGGATTTTTTGGGTTTTATTTTAATTGTTTTTAATATTAATTTTACATTAAAAATATTAGATTTGTATACATTTGAAGTTTAGATTATTTTAAAATTAAATTTTCATTATGATAATGACATTTTTACATTATGATGAATTATCTATTGTTTTTTATTAAGTGTTTTATTTGTTATTTTTGTTGTAATTAAATTTTGTATTATTATTTAATAATGAGCTTCTCATCAGCATTTCTAGTATGAGTTTTATTTTGATTATTTTAATTTATTTAATTTTTGAGTTTTTGATTAAATTAGCATTTCATCAACTTTTTCAGCGGTTAATTTTTATTGTTTTAATTTTACATTGTTATGATTTAATTATTAGCATTTCATTAACTTTAGTGTTTTATTTTGATTGTTTTATTGTAATTATATTTATGACTTTAACATTAATTTAATTTAATTTAATTTAATGCTTTCATCAACGCATGAACTCAGTTTGGGAAACCCTGTGTTGTAGCTTGACCGGGGCTAGTTGTCACATGGGAATGAGTTAGGCTAATAGACTGTGACAACTTACCCCATTAAGTGTGACATGTGTTTCTAAAATGTTCTCTTCATGTGATTCAGCCTCCTCTTGGCCTCATATATGTTCACTAGGATCTGCTTCAGAAATGATTTTGACAGAATCAATCTAATAGATCTGATTTCAGGAGATCAGCCCGTCGCGTAGCGCTCTTATGTGGACACCCTTAATGATGAAAGCAGGCCGGGATCAAAGAAAGCTCATAATGGCATGAAGCAGTGTGCACTACAAAGCAGTGCACTAATAAGGGAAGTGGAGAAGAGCTCTTGACGGTGGCAGAGGAGCAGTGCAGATGTGCATGAGAGCCTCTTCACACAAACGTACCTCGCTGCACTGAATATTAATCAGACGCTCGATGACCAGCAGTTAATAAAGTGCATCTCATCAGGTCTGTTCATCTTTTACCACACTGTTTACCTCCAAAACCGCATCTCAAGTCAACTTTAATACTCTGAATGCTTTAAATGCATTTAAATAGAATCCAGAATTAGTTGATTTTAATCATTAGCATGTATATAAGTTAATGACTATTCTTTAAGTACAAAATATATATGTCAAAAAAATATTCTCCTATCTTAATTTATTTATTATTTTGTAAAATATATGGGTCAGTTCTGCTATACATATATATATATATGCATACATATATATATATATATATAGAAACCTTATTATTATTAATGCAAACAGTATTTGTTCATTACAAAGCCTAGAAGTCAGTCCTGTTACAAAATGCATTTTAGTGTCTTTATACTGATATAATAATAGTAATAATAAAAAAACAAACACTTAATTCATTCAGTTATTCATTGTAACAGGACTGACTTCTATATTTTGTAATAAACAATTTTTGCAGTAATAATAATAATATGGTTTCTAATATTACTAGTATGTATATATATATATATATTATCCTGTATATTCATTCATTCAAAATATGTGGGTCATGCTGTTATAAGTATTAATATTCTGATAAAATATAAAACATATTATTTATTTTTTATTTATTATAAAATTTTTTATTTGTTATAAAGTTCTTTGATTGCCTTAATGTTCTGGTAAAATATATAATAAGGTTATAATATTCATCTTATTAAAGCCTATTTCTGAAAGTCTGATATACTCTTTATAGAAATACGTCCTTTAAATTAAAACAAAAATATTTATAAATGTACGTTTTCAGGAACACCGTCCTGAAAGTTTTAGTTGAGGAATCGCTGCAAACTTTTTCCCTGAACGCAGGGATTTCTGCTCCTGTTCCTCATCTGTGCTCTTGATAAAGACGGTGGAAATGAACATGTTGCTGTTTGATTGATGTTTGTTACATGGTCGGATCACAGTTGAGCGTGTATTACGATACATCATCCACACACACACACACACACACACACACCTGCACGGCTCTCTCTCCGCAGCTCCAGCGACAGGGAAATCATTCCTGATTTATGAGCTTTGTTGCTGTGCAGCTTCAGAATAAATCCAGAGATTAATTAACGCTGTGTTCGTTGTGCTCTGATCGTCAAAACGCGGAGGGATTATCAGAGCCAATGTCACACTAACACTGCAGGTCTTGGCTCGAGTACTACAATTTTATATATATATATATATATATATATATATATTGGTCAGTCCTATTAAAAAGCCAGTTTTATGTTTCTTAATATACTATTAAAAGATTTTATATTAAAAATATTATTATATTATATTATAATAATAATTTATATTTTTATATATAATAAAATATATTTTATATTATTTATATTAATAATTTATATTATTATATTATATTAATTTATAATATTTTTTTTAAATTACAAAATGGATTAAAACATTTATTTATTTATTCGTTCATTCATTTATTTACAAAATATATGGGTTAGTCCCGTTATAAAGTAGCCTGTGTTCTCTTGTCTTAATATACAGTATTGGAGATACATTGCTTTTATATTTATATATATATTTTAATATAAAAGATCTATGGGGCAATTCTAAGCACATTTCCTTGTCTTAATGTGCTATTGAAATATACTTTATAATTATTTCTTAATTAGTTGTAGTATTTATTTATTTATTTACAAAACATAAAATTGCTCAGAATTATATAGTAAACTTTTATATATAAAATATTTTTTTTTAATTTAATTTTTTGTCTTGATGCACTGGTAAAATATAAAAAACTATTGTTTGCAAAGTAAATAATTAATAAAGAATTATACTCTAATAATATTTCAGTCTTTCTACTGTAAGATGTCACATGTAATTCAAACATGAAATGATGCAAAATTCACCTCATGTTGATTTAAGATTAAAAAAACATACTTTAATAGGGCTTTAATAGTGTATTAAGGATTGACCCATATTTCTGTGGTTGAAATTTTCAAATGAAAAAACAAACAAACAAACCTTTTTTTGTTCACAAATACATTTGATGCCGACTTTCCTACAGAATGCAACTGATTATGTGCACTTGCATTTCTGCTTTAAATGTGGCTCATCCAATAAGGTTTTAAACTATACGTTAGACAAGCATTTGATTCCTCATTTGCATTCCTACCGACTTTTTGTCTAATTTAAACATATTTTTTCTGTCCTACCTCGTGATGTTTAATTCAAATCTCATTACTGGAGCTTCTAGTGGAATGACACTCTTCTCTTTATCCAATCATTTCGCTTGCTGAAGCCCCGCCCTTTCCAATTCAGCCACGCCTCCTTGATTGCGTGCCACACCCACATCTCAACAGCCAATCAGCAACCAATGCATAAAACCAACTCCCCGCCCTACTTTTTAAAAAATTTGTTACATTTATATATTGAACGTTCTTCTGTTTCATCACAACTTTAATGCGCGGTTTGTTTGGCAGTCGTAAACGGCCTGTTTTAATTGGTCCAAGATTTGTTTGCTTTGATCATTATTGGCAATAAAATTGAACTTGGTAGTAAAATGGCAGTGGATCATTGCATCGCTGATCGATTCCAGCTCTTGATATAGTTTATATGTGGAGTTCCTCCAGGAGCGGTTGAGTGTAATTAAACTGAACCCAGATCAGCGGTGCGAGTGTAAACAGAAGAGACTGCATTGGCTCTTTCATCAGGACTAATAGCAGCGCTTTGGTGACGCTGCTGATGGCAGGCCTATATTTCAAAGCCGAAGCCACAGGCTCTGTGGGCAGATAACAAGCCTTTCCCTCGCAGACATAATTACCCCACTATTTACAGGAAACTGCCTCTGTATGCCCATCCAAATGATTATTAATGCAAGCTGGAATATTATAGTCTATTAATTTATCTTAAGATTGGTATCGCCGTCTGGTTATTATTAGAAACCTGGTGAGGCCTTCTCCACTAAACACTGAAATAAACACAAACACAAGCATGAGTGTCTCAATCACACAAAGCATTTCAGTTTAACTTGCTTTTGCATTGCCACTGGTTTCATACGTATAACATTTCTACTCAAATTTGAATTGAATTACTCATAAAGAAAATTGAGCTTAAATTTAAAGTTATTCACTGAACTTCACTGCAGGTTGTAACTTTGGCTCTATTTTTATTTGACTTTTATTTGAAGATTCATTGCTACTAAGTTGTCCGTTTAGTGGGTTGATTTTTTTTCTTTTATTTGTCTATTTTATATCTCAGTTGTCAATTGTTTTTTCTTAGACAACTTCATAATTTCATGCTTCCTCTAGAGTTTCACGAAATATCTCAACAATGCTCAGGTATGTAATGTTTGTGTGTATGCATCACATCCAAGGGAATTTGGGCAATAAATAATTTTTTTTATCCATTTGCATTTACACTGGTGTACCTAAAAAAAACATCAAAATAGAAGTAATTTTAAAGATTTTAAAGCTATTTATTTTCCTAATGCATTCAACTAGTCTTGACCAGTAGTGAAGATTTCTTTTGTGCATGCATTTTTTTTTAACAAGGAACAAATCATTTGTGAATGCATTATGTATTTTTGATATAATTTCTTTCATATTTTTAAAAGAAGAAACAATTAATTTGTGTATGCATTATGTATTTTTTTATTTAATTTAGTATATTTTTAAAACAAGAAACAACTCATTTGCACATGCATTTATTTTATTTTACATTTGCTCAATAACTCTTTAACTCATAATACATAAAAAATAAACTTATATCAGAAATACATAAAAAATAAACTAGCAGTTGCAAATTAATTTTATTTTACTTTTTTTTAATTCTTGTTCAGTTCATTATCTGTTAATTATTTCCTGCTTTCTCAATAATTGAAAATGTATGCATTTATTTTTAGCAGATGCATTTATCCAAAGCAACTGATAAAAGAGGAACGAAAGCAATTTGTTAAAGATTCAGCAATATTTGTAACCAACAAGCTAGTTTTTTATGTTATATATTTACATATTTGAACACGAAAAGGTTCATTTTAGCAGATCACTTCATTCAGACCATTCATATGAGTCAAGCAATTCACTAGTACATTTATCAATTTTACTCCTCATAATGTAAATGCAAAGTAATGAAAAAAACATCAGCTACTGTAAATCCAGAGATTTGAGAAAATATGAGGTTTTATAGACTTGAATAAGAGACAGACAGACAGATGACAAAATAAGGGCAGATCATAAAGCAAACAGACAGCAGTCACTAAATAAGAAGGAAAGACAGAATGAATGGTGGTCTTTGTGAGCGAGGGGCATTGTTCACACCATCACTGTTTCCTGGTAGGATCCAGAACTCTGGATTACAGAAACAGTTTGAGGCTTTTATCGCTGAAGACGCTCTGTCACCTGACAGCGTATCCGTATCGCTTCCCTCCTCTGATAGCGGCTCATCCAGAGCACACAAATTACTGTCAGAGTCCGACAGAGTCCGTTTCTAGTTCTCCTGTGATGTGATATCCTCAGCTAAATTACCTCCTGTCATTTATGAACTGAACTGATAAAAATGGGCTGAGGATCATGTTTCATTGCAGGTACATGCAAGTGGAAGTGACTAACTTAACTACATTTTTCAGTAGATCATGTGTTGTTAAACTTTATGTAAAAAGGAAACCTCCTTGTTTTTAAGTTGCATTGTTGCACATGCAGCTTAAGACCCAAAACATACTCTCTGCAAATACATAATGCATATGATTGTAGCTCAGCTTATACATTATGTTCTGAAATGCCATAAAGCAATGCATGTGCTTAAAATGCATTGTCCAGTCACTGATTATTAAAATATTCATTTTTGCAGATTACTTCATTCAGACCATTCGTATGAATCAGAAATAACTGATCAGTTCATTTCTGTCCCTATGTGGTTTATGTTTTGAAGTGAGATATTTAAATGAATGCTACTGATTTTCAGCTATATTATATAAATGAGGTTGTATTTATTATAAAGTTATCTGTTTAAGGCAACCGTGCCATATGTACTGCTCTTATACTTTTAGCTTTTAATGTAGTTAACACTTGTAAAATGTGGTGGTTGAGCTTTTTTTGTTTTGTTGGAGCAGTGAATTTGCCCTGACACCAGCCTCCTCTGACATTCAATTAACACGCTGATGAGGGTGTGAGCGGCGTCACCGCGGTCGTCTGACAGGTGTTTCGCTCTCAGCGTTCTGCTCTAAAGGGCAGGTTAGGTGTCGGGGCTTTGCAATGCATTGTGGGTGCAGTAGTTCTTATGGGAGATGTTTGTTGACGTCTTGTGTCGTTCAGAGTCATGCAGGGATAAGTGTATTGTGGAAAGAGTCAATCTGTTCAGCTGCCACCTGATAAAACAAACAAAAACAAAAAAACTCATAAAAAGATATAAGGATAGTAAATATATGGAGAAGATCTAAATATATATATATATATATATATATATATATTTTTTTTTTTTTTTCCCCAGAATTCATTTGACCAGTTTTGTGGACATTTCATTTGTGCATGTATTTTTTTTATTATTTGTTTCATTATATTTATTTAAACAACAAACTAATATTTGTTTTCCAGTGCATTTATTTATTTTACAAAAAGCATTAATTTATGTATGAATGTATTGTTTTTTTATTTTTAACAACAAACAATTCATTTGTGTATGCATTTAATTACATTTATTTTTAAACAACAAACCATTCATTTGTGCATGAGGTTAAATATATAATTACATTTTAGCACAGAAAAATGTATTGTGCATGCATTTTTTACATTTAAGTAATTTTTTAAAAAGTACAGACTAATCATTTGTGCATGCATTTAATTAGATTTTTTTTATAAACAAAAACATTAATTTGTGCATGCACTTTAATATGTTAAAAAAATATATATTATTTCATATTTTGCATATCATTTTTTTGTCTTTCGACTCAGGAATGCATCAAAAAACAGTAGTAAAGTAAGTTCCACGTTCCTGCTATAAATATGAGCCCATTTCTCACATAAAGCATCATGTGGCTTAAGAAGAATTATTGTTTTTGGTGGTTCTTTGTTCTTTTTCATTGTCTGCTTTCATTGAACATTATTGAATATTATGTTTAACATCTCTACTTTTATGTCCCACAAAAGAAATCACGTCAAATGGGTTTGTAACATCATGAGAGTGAGTAAGTTACAACATTTTCATATATGGCTGAATTATTTCTTTAAATAACTTAAATAAACCCACTTTATATGTAACCACAGTCAATGATTTTCACAGAAATGTTTATTTCTGATCAGATATTGAAAAAAGCTGAATATTCTGAGAAGAGCTGCAGACTAACATCAGACTAGAATAACACACACACACACAAACTGATCTCCTACAGATGCATGATGAATGCACAGGATGCGATGTCACACTTGAGTGGGCTGTGTGTGTGTGTGTGTGTGTGTTGCTATGTGACAGATGCAGTGTGTATCTTCAGGCACAGCTTCCGTGAAAAGAACTCTTCATTTATCAATAATTGGGCCTTAATTTCATCCTGCAGAGACTGGAGCGGACAGCAGCACACACACACACACACACACACACTAACTTTTCAGGAGTTTGTTGTAAACACTCGTTCATAAACTCGTAATAAAACCTGGAATTTAGTCAGTCGGTCTATGATATGTCTGTCTGTCTGTCTATCATCTGTCTGTCTATCGATAATCTGTCTGTCTGTCTGTCTATCATCTTTCTGTCTGTCTATAATCTATCTGTCTATGATCTGTCTGTCTGTTAATCATCTGTATGTCTGTCATCTGTCTGTCTATAATCTGTCTGCCTGCCTGTCTGCCTGTCTCTGTCATCTGTCTGTCTATGATCTGTCTGTCTGTTAATCATCTGTATGTCTGTCATCTGTCTGTTTGTCTGTCTATAATCTGTCTGTCTGCCTGTGTCTGTCATCTGTCTGTTTTTCATCTGTCTGTCTGTCTGTTTATCATCTGTCTGTCATCTGTCTGTCTGTCTATAATCTGTCTGTCTGTCTATAATCTGTCTGTCTGTCTGTCTGTCTATCAATAATCTGTCTGTCTGTCATCTGTCTGTCTATAATCTGTCTGTCTGTCTGTTTATCATCTGTCTGTCTATCAATAATCTGTCTGACTGTCTGTGTGTCTGTCTGTCTGTCTATAATCTGTCTGTCTGTCTATCAATAATCTGTCTGTCTATCATCTGTCTGTCTGTTTATCATCTGTCTGTCTGTCTATCAATAATCTGTCTGTCTGTCTGTCTGTCTATCTGTCTGTCTGTTTATCATCTGTCTGTCTGTCATCTGTCTGTCTGTCTATAGTCTGTCTGTCTGTCTGTCTGTCTATCAATAATCTGTCTGTCTGTCTGTCTGTCTGTCTATCTATCATCTGTCTGTCTGTCTGTCTATCATCTGTCTGTCTGTCTATCATCTGTCTGTCTATGATCTGTCTGTCTGTCTGTCTGTTAATCATCTGTATGTCTGTCATCTGTCTGTCTGTCTATAATCTGTCTGTCTGTCTGCCATCTGTCTGTCTGTCTGTTTATCATCTGTCTGTCTGTCTGTCTGTTTATCATCTGTCTGTCTGTATAATCTGTCTGTCTGTCTGTCTATCAATAATCTGTCTGTTTGTCTATAATCTGTCTGTCTGTCATCTGTCTGTCTATAATCTGTCTGTCTGTCTGTTTATCATCTGTCTGTCTGTCTGTCTATCAATAATCTGTCTGTCTGTCTGTCTGACTATAATCTGTCTGTCTGTCTGTCTATCAATAATCTGTCTGTCTGTCTGTGTGTCTATCATCTGTCTGTCTGTTTATCGTCTGTCTGTCTGTCTGCCTGTCTATAGTCTGTCTGTCTGTCTGTCTATCAATAATCTGTCTGTCTGTCTGTCTATCTGTCTGTCTGTTTATCATCTGTCTGTCATCTGTCTGTCTGTCTGTCTATAATCTGTCTGTCTGTCTGTCTGTCTGTCTGTCAATAATCTGTCTGTCTATCTATCATCTGTCTGTCTGTCTATCATCTGTCTGTCTATGATCTGTCTGTCTGTCTGTCTGTTAATCATCTGTATGTCTGTCATCTGTCTGTCTGTCTGTCTATAATCTGTCTGTCTGTCTGCCATCTGTCTGTCTGTCTGTTTATCATCTGTCTGTCTGTCTGTCTGTCTGTTTATCATCTGTCTGTCTGTCATCTGTCTGTCTGTATAATCTGTCTGTCTGTCTGTCTATCAATAATCTGTCTGTTTGTCTATAATCTGTCTGTCTGTCATCTGTCTGTCTATAATCTGTCTGTCTGTCTGTTTATCATCTGTCTGTCTGTCTGTCTATCAATAATCTGTCTGTCTGTCTGTCTGACTATAATCTGTCTGTCTGTCTGTCTATCAATAATCTGTCTGTCTGTCTGTGTGTCTATCATCTGTCTGTCTGTTTATCGTCTGTCTGTCTGTCTGCCTGTCTATAGTCTGTCTGTCTGTCTGTCTATCAATAATCTGTCTGTCTATCTGTCTGTCTGTTTATCATCTGTCTGTCATCTGTCTGTCTGTCTGTCTATAATCTGTCTGTCTGTCTATCAATAATCGGTCGGTCTGTCTGTCTATCTATCATCTGTCTGTCTGTCTGTCTATCTATCATCTGTCTGTCTGTCTGTCTGTCTATCATCTGTCTGTATATCATCTGTCTGCCTGCCTGTCTGTCTGTCTCTCTGTCATCTGTCTGTCTGTCTGTCTATAGTCTGTCTGTCGGTCTGTCTATCAATAATCTGTCGGTCTGTCTGTCTACCTATCATCTGTCTGTCTGTCTGTCTGTCTGTCTATCATATGTCTCTATATCATCTGTCTGTCTGTCTATCATCTGTCTGTATATCATCTGTCTGTCTGTCTGTCTATCATCTGTCTGTATATCATTGTCTGTCTGTCTGTCTATCATCTGTCTGTCTGTCTATCATCTGTCTATATCATCTGTCTGTCTATCTATCATCTGTCTGTTTATCATCTGTCTTTCTGTCTGTCTATCATCTGTCTGTCTGTCTATCATCTGTCTATATCATCTGTCTGTCTATCTATCATCTGTCTGTTTATCATCTGTCTTTCTGTCTGTCTATCATCTGTCTGTCTGTCTATCATCTGTCTGTCTGTCTATCATCTGTCTATATCATCTGTCTGTCTGTCTATCATCTGTCTATATCATCTGTCTGTCTATCTATCATCTGTCTGTCTATCATCTGTCTGTCTGTCTATCATCTGTCTATATCATCTGTCTGTCTATCTATCATCTGTCTGTTTATCATCTGTCTTTCTGTCTGTCTATCATCTGTCTGTCTGTCTATCATCTGTCTATATCATCTGTCTGTCTATCTATCATCTGTCTGTTTATCATCTGTCTGTCTGTCTGTCTATCATCTGTCTGTCTGTCTATCATCTGTCTGTTTATCATCTGTCTTTCTGTCTGTCTATCATCTGTCTGTCTGTCTATCATCTGTCTGTCTGTCTATCATCTGTCTATATCATCTGTCTGTCTATCTATCATCTATCTGTATATCATCTGTCTGTCTGTCTGTCTATCATCTGTCTATATCATCTGTCTGTCTATCTATCATCTGTCTGTTTATCATCTGTCTGTCTGTCTGTCTGTCTATCATCTTTCTGTCTGTCTATCTGTCTGTCTGTCTGTCTGTCTGTCTGTCTGTCTTTACTTGAAACAACTCAAAGTAAACAGACAATTTATCAAATATGTGGCTTTCTTACAAGATCATTTAATTTGTATCTAGTTTTATCTACTTTTATCAAGTCTAGTTAATTGAGTCTTGTGCAGTTTATCCATTAATCGCATCTCTGAATGTACGTTTGTATTCCAGGCCTTTCAGTTGATTATTAAATAAACAGATTGTTAATCTCTGACTGCTGAGTTACAGCTTGCAACATAATCTCATGTCCAGTAATCTCTCTCTCTCTCTCTCTCTCTCTCTCTCTCTCTCTCTCTCTCTCTCTCTCTGTTTCTCTCTCTTTCTGCTCACTTATCCCTGTTAATTTAATTACAAATGATGTGATTAAAAATTCATTAAAGTATTAGAAATAAAGAACATGTATTTCCATCAGGGAGACACGATTAGTACATTGACCCTCGCGGCTTGGGTCCCTGGAGTATTTTACCCACTCATCTCTGTCTCACAGGGGCTTTATAGTAAAACTGAACCCATTCTGATATTAAAGGAATCTTTTTTTTATTCCTGTAAAAACACCTGATAAGTCTTAATTCATAGTTGTGAATTTATTATCTTGTGTTAAAAAAAATACTTCTGCTGCTTTCTTATATAATTGAGATGCAATTATATTTTTAATATATATATATATGTTTTTCATTAAAATTTGTTATTTTTCTCATTGTGTTTTTTGCTAATTAAATTTACTTTTGCTTATTTTTGTCTATTTTTTTGTTAAATTTTAATATGAAAGATTAATACATTTTGCTCCATTTATTTAGTTTGACTATTATTAGAGAACATCAAGTTGAACAATAAGAAAATAAGAAATATTGCCGTGGAAACAAGCTGAAATATGTTACAATTAAGATACTTTATAGTTTTTATTTTTATGTTAAATTAGTTTTTATTGTATATAGTTTTTATCGCTTTTTAAAATGAAGTTTTATTTATTTTGTTCTGTTTTATTACTTATTTAATAATACATCAAGTTAAATGAAACTTAGCAACTATAATGTCATTTAATTTTACTAACTAAAGTTTTATTGTCTATTTATTTTAATTTTTTTATTTTTTACTTATTTTAGTACATCAGCTTTAGTTAAACTGAGAAATATTGTCATGGCAACTAGTTGAAATAAAATAAGTTAAAATATATTTTGTTATCCTTCAGTTAAAGTTTTTTTTTCTTCAAATAGGCCTAACAAAAAATATGCACCAAACAGAATATTATAAATAATTGTTTTCAGACAGGTTTCCATGACAGGAAATGGTGTTTATGCATCCAGAAAAGCCACTCTTGATCTGGGATCATCTAGAGACTGATGGTGTTGCTACTTTTGACACCAGAAATGGCGTCTGAAGCATGCTAAGAAGTAAGGATGGATCAGACGAGGCGTTTGCGTTTAATGATAGAGGTATGAGATCATTATTCTGAAATCAATCCTCTAATTGCCGTCCTCAGGTGCTTCTGGCTCTCAGCGCGGCCGCTTCGGATCCAGGTGTGAACACAGTCTCTGGTTTGGCAGGTGAGAGCTTGTGTCAGGTGTGATCGTCGTTTGCGGCATTAATGACACGTTTGTCACGCTCTCTTCCCAGATTAGATTAGTGTGCTAATTCTGCGCCAAGACTCTTCATGGCAGAGCGTTATCCCTCCATTAGCGTTATCACTGACGGAGCTTGCAGCAATTCATTGTCAATCAATTAATGAGGAGGTCTGAGCAATTGCAGTGACCTGATTTTAAGTGCACTACATAGACAGTGACTTGTACTCTTAGTGCTGCTCAACAAAAGATATTGTGGTGGTGAAATAGTCCATTTCTGATTAGAAATACTTTTAGTTTTTAATATTGACTGAATTATAAGCTTGAACTTTGCTTATGCACCACCAGACTCTGAAATGACAGTATGTTTTGCATGTTGGTTTTCATGAGCATTAGTGAATTAAAATACTGACATTTTGATGCTTTTTGCCATAAAAGAGTAGAAAAAACAAAAGCAAAACAAGGAGTTTCAATAAAAAAATAGTGAAACATACAGGTTAATTTTTTTTTTAATAATAATTATAGTCTGAATGCACTGTAAGTCACTTTGGATAAAAGCGTCTGCTAAATGCATAAATGTAAATGTTTTTTCATAGTTTTTCATATTAACTTATAAGTTACTTAGAATTAAAAAATTGCATTGATTTAATTTTTTTTGTCTTCCAGAATGCACTGGATGTCACAAACTCAATTCAGTGATGTGATAGAAGCGCTTTTTGACATCGAACAGCCAAATCAACCAAAAGCCATGACGTTTCAATTAAGACAAAATAAAACACATGAAAAAATTTGAAATTATTTTTTAAAAATAATTTGTCACAACAAAGACAAGCTTTTTTGGCGCCAGGTTTTCGTTTTCTGTCATAATTTATAAAAGTATTAAATGTGCATTAGTTTAAAAAAAATCTAATTTTGTAATCTTAGCTGTAACAAGGATGGAAATGAATAGTTGTGGACTTCAGAAAAGTTGACCATTAAACATTACGGCATAAGATGTTTAGTTTAATCAAACATTTCTCATTTTCATTTACTTTAAGCACTTAAATACTAAAGCTAACATGAAGGAAACACACACACACACACACACACACACACACACAGAGAGTGTTGAACAGAGGTGAAGTGGCTGTTTCTGCTGTTATAAACACACAAACACTGACAGAACACATCTCTCACTGCTTTTGTTCACTTACAGACTGACAAATATCCAGTCCTCTGAGCTCTGAAGGAACCCCCTGAAGGTTTCCAGATAAATAAATGATACACTCTGTGTTGAAGTGTCTGAGTAAGTTCAGGAGGTTCAAACGCTCACGGTATTGCTGAAAAATAACTACAGGACTATAGAGTTTTATGAATTAAGATTTAAAAGGCTATTGAAAGATCAGAGGTGAGGTCTTTTGAAAATGTCTTCCTCGTGCAATATTTGCATCCCATTACATTCAGCAGACACTTTTATCCATGGGTTATTAATATTGCTCTATTATGCAATGCATTGAATCATACGTTAAAGTATTGTCTCTCTTTTAATACATGCATATGACTTCGCATTGTGTTTTAGATGCAGTGAGTGAAAATCTGCATCTGCATGGAAAAAATACAAACTTTAGGTGAATGTTGATGACCAAACATCTCACGGTAGCCATTGACTTCCATAGTATTTTTCTCCATGCATTGGAAGTCAATGGCTACCGTCAACCGTTTGGTCATTTCTGGCTGCATTGTGCCTTTAAGTCTCAGTCTGAGCAATGAGAGAGCGTCGTCTGAGCACTAACAGGTATGTGTTTGTGTGTGTCTCTATCCAGTGGTTCTGGTGTGTGTTTGTGACATGTCAGCGTTTGATAAGCAGATGGCCCGCGTGTCTACCGTAGGGACGCCACTCAGTGACCCGGTGCAGTGTGGGTAGAGAGCGGGTGTCAGCAGTCTCGCTCTAATGAATAATAATCCTGCGCATGTGACAGACGGCAAGGGGGAGAAACTTGAAGGCGATGCTAATTCAGTGATTCCAGCAACTCTTCGGACGGATGTTTTTGTCATTTCTGGACGGGCTCCAAAGCGTTCCCTTTGATGAAGAGGCTCACCTTTACAGCGGGAAGCGTGTGTCCGCGACGCTCTCATTAATAATGCGTTCGGGTCATTACAACCTCTCTTGTCTGAATATATGAGAGTCCCTCTGTAGGTGTAGGTTTGAGATGTCCCTGAGCGCTCCACCTGTGTGTGTTTACACGCGATTCGTAATACAGCATCACCCAAACGCAGGGAAACAAGGACGGGACGCCGGGGTCACGCCGAGGTCAAAGCCAGCAGATTCCTGCTAAATGGCCCAGAAATCACGTTTACTTTTGAGAGGGTCATACTGTGGAAAAAACACTTTTCAAAGTTGCAAATACAGATCATTGAAGTATGTTTTAAAATAATATATATATTTTTTTTTGACCAGTGTGTTATAGTTTTTATGAATATTTGAATCGGACAAAAATAAAAAATAAAATAAAAAATAAAAAATTTTCTTACATTTTTATTTATTTGCAATTTACTATTTCGTTTTTTTTTTTCAGTTTTAATTTTTCCTGTTATATATATTTTTTAAATTTTAGTGTTAGTTTTTGCTTCTGCCTTTTTTTTTATATATATATATATATATTTTACTATTTAGGCTTATTAATTAATTTATTTCCAGTGAATAATTGATGTGCTTTAATTTCAACTAAAAGCAAATTACAAATGTTGCCTTTTTTATTATACTGCATGGATAATATATTTTATATTTTATATATTTTTATTTTATATTTGCATAATATTTTATTTTATTTCATCATTATTTGAATAATAAAAAAAAAAAATATATATATATATGGTTTAGTTTATGGTGGAAATGATATCCCTGATTAATCATCCTGCACATTTGGCCAAAAAAAATTGCATTATCTGACCGACTTATTACAATATTATAATAACAGATTGCAAGTTTTTAATAAGTTTACTAGCTGATTTGTAGTAAGAAAAAAAGTGATTTTCATATAGAGTTTGTTTTAGATTAAGATACATTTACTTGAGATGTAAAATGACATTTTTTTTCTTTAATAAAAAATAAACCACCTTTTGAATTAAAATATTCGTACAAATTTTAAACATACTGATACATTTGATGCATTTCTCTCAAAATTGCATCACAAGTATATATTGTTTTACAATGCTACAAAAAAAATCCTTATTAAAAAAACAAAAACAATGGAAGAAACCCAAATGAGTCAATGGTTGTTATTTGAGAAATGTGTGAGCTCATATTGAGATCTTGGTCAATCTGAGCAGTTTGAGACGCTGTTGATAGATGAAGAAGACCTCAGCTGTGATTTCTCGTTGCTGTGGGTCTCGTCGAGGTCTGGTTTTGTTCTGTCGCTGAGAATTGTGTGCCGGATCAAACTATTGTAATTTGCATAGCTGTCACACTCCGGCTGCAGCGTTGCACTCTGGGTAAAATGTAACACATTTGACTTGTCAAAACGCGCACCGCTGCTATTATCAGGAAAGCGGCTTCAATGACACACATTCACATGTGTGATTTCACCCCCTCTTCTCTTCAATTCAATTCTCTTCTCTTTCTTCCTACTGATAACCATCAGAAAGTGTGTTTGACACGTTTGGAGGTTTGAGTTATTAGCTTATCGTGTGTCTGAATGCTTCACAGGCTGGATCTGTCTGTCTCTGTGCTTACTGCATGCGCTCTGTGTGTTTTACACATCCTAAAATGCATTGGATTCAGGAACATTATAAATTGTGATAGTCTGATGTCTAATTTAGGTCATATTTGGTTATTTTGACTATCTCAAGAGTGTGGTTTTGGTTTTTGCATTGGTAGAGACATTTGAAACTTTACAGAGGTACAAGTACACTTCCTTTCACACACCAAATTAAAATGTTCAGATGCACCAAGGTTTTTATAGTTGAATTTGATTTAATAAAAAAAAATATTATAGCTTTTAAACTTAAGCTATAACAAATATTTTAAGCTGTAAAAGTCATTTAAATTGTTTAAGTGAATTAAATTTTGTTATCAGTGTTATTTTAGCTTAATTGAGATGATTTTATAGTCTTTATCAGGGTTTTGAATGTTTTTATTCTTATTTTCCATTTTATTTGTAATGTTTTAGATATTCTATCATGTCATTTTTATAAGTTATTTATTTTTAATTATTTTAGTTTGAGTTTTTTAGTACATCAAGTTAAACTAATATTTTTTTTATTTTATTTAAACCTTTAATTTAACATGTTTTAGACTTTTTATTGTCTCTTTCTCATTTTATTTATTTTTAAATATATTTAGGTTTGGATTTTAAAAACATCTGTTTTAGTTTATTTTAGTGCATCAACTTAAACTTATAATTTTTACCTTTAAACCTGTAATTTTAATTAATGTTTTAGGATTTTTTATTTTATTTCTTTTTTTTATCAGATTTAGTTTATTTTAGTACATCAAGTTAAACTAATCATTTAACCTTTAAACCTGTAATTTAAATGAATGTTTTAGTCGTTTTATTGTGCTTGTGTAATTTTTATTATTGTATTTTTTTCTAAATACATCTATAGTTTTTATTACTTTTTCAGTTTTTATTTTATTGCATATTTTTAGTTATATTTAATATTAAAATAAATTAAAATGAGAAATGCTTGCTGAATTAGGTTTAAATTGATTAATATTTCACTTTATTTCAGATAATGTTTATTTTATTGGGAAAATAAGTCAAATAAGTTTTGTTTAATTTGTGTAATCAGTATACATCTCAGTGATTTTATTTTGTGCTGTAATCCCTTTTGCAGATAAAGTCACGCTGCACCTTTAGTTTAATGTTAAAAGCCGAGTGTTTCGCTGTGCATGTGTACAAATGTGTGTATATGTATATGCACTCTCCAGATAATATCCAGTGTTTGTGCATGTTATGAGCACAAATAGTGAGAGAACTGAATAAGTTTGATCCTAACAAACCCATGTTAAAAACTGAAGCACTATCCTGTCGTCATACCTGCTGCAATCGTGTGCAACCCTCAGCTGAATCGAAAGGTCAGAGAGTTTGGGTTGTGTCTGATGGGACGCATCCATCATGCAGTTAAATAGGTCTGGATGGATGTTGTGTAATTCTGCATGAGTTATTATGAAAGAGAAAGATCTGAAGTGCTGCTGAATCTCCAGTTAGTTCATATGCGTGTTAATAATCCCCAACACTGCAATAACTATAAAAGTGATCATATTTAAATGCAATTATGAACCGTGATGGATACGTTTTTATACGGTGAGCGAAAACAGAAATGATTTTGGAGCATGGAAATGTGCTTATACAAATTCTACATTAAAATAGTTTTAATTCATTCATTTTATTTTATTAGCAACAGTGTAATTGTAGTATAATTTTAACAATTATTTTTATTAAATATAATTTTTAAAGAATATTTTTATTTCTGTTTTCCATTTGTATTGTCATTTGAAATAATTCTTTAGTCATTTTATTGCCTTTTTTTATTAAATTGCTTTTTTCAATTTTTATTTTATTTTAGTACATAAAGTTAAACTAAATGAAAAATCTATAAAAAAAAGTTTGCTTTCATTTACAATTTATTAACAGCAAACAAATAATTTTATTTTGTAATATAATAGTTTTTTTTTCATATATTAACTGATAGGAAAAGCTGTAAATGCTGTGTGATTTTTTTTTTATATCAGTGAGATACTGTTATAGTTTTTAATATTTTGAATTAGATGTAATTTTTTAACATTTTCTGTTTTGATTTTAGTTAATGTTTAAGTGATTTTGTGTGTTTTGGGAGTTTTTAAATATGTCTCTTATTTCAGTTTTAGATATTTTAGTAGTTAAATTAAAATAAGTCAAAGTTGTTTTGGTGACTAGCTGAAATAAAATGTTTACATTTATTAATATTTTACTTATTATTTAAGTTAATGTTTATTTTAATACAAGTTAAACACATTTGGGTTTACGTTTGTTTAAAAATCATTATAGGTGATATTTTGTTGTAGGTTTTTAACAAAACAAAACAAAATAGTGATTAAGAAACTCATATTTATTATAAATATTTGTTTTATTTCTATATATTCCAAAATTTTGATTTACTTTTTTGTTGTTGTTGTTTTTGTTGTACTTCATTAAAGCCATGACAGGTTGCAATGAACCTACCATGGTTTATATGTGTTTTTGTGTTTTATTTACCACGAATATACAAGTACTGGTCATATAATTAGAATATCATAAAAAGTTGATTTATTTCACTAATTCCATTCAAAAAGTGAAACTTGTGTATTATATTCATTCATTACACACAGACTGATATATTTCAAATGTTTATTTCTATTAATTTTGATGTTTATAACTGACAACTAAGGAAAATCCAAATTCAGTATCTCAGAAAATTAGAATATTGTGAAAAGGTTCAATATTGAAGACACCTGGTGCCACACTCTAATCAGTTAATTAACTCAAAACACCTGCAAAGCCTTTAAATGGTCTCTCAGTCTAGTTCTGTAGGCTACACAATCATGGGGAAGACTGCTGACTTGACAGTTGTCCAAAAGATGACCATTGACACCTTGCACAAGGAGGGCAAGACACAAAAGGTCATTGCAAAAGAGGCTGGCTGTTCACAGAGCTCTGTGTCCAAGCACATTAATAGAGAGGCGAAGGGAAGGAAAAGATGTGGTAGAAAAAAATGTACAAGCAATAGGGATAACTGCACCCTGGAGAGGATTGTGAAACAAAACCCTTTCAAAAATGTGGGGGAGATTCACAAAGAGTGGACTGCAGCTGGAGTCAGTGCTTCAAGAACCACTACACACAGACGTATGCAAGACATGGGTTTCAGCTGTCGCATTCCTTGTGTCAAGCCACTCTTGAACATCACATCAGACAGCGTCAGAAACGTCTCGCTTCAAAAAGGACTGGACTGCTGCTGAGTGGTCCACAGTTATGTTCTCTGATGAAAGTACATTTTGCATTTGCCTTGGATATCAGGGTCCCAGAGTCGAGAGGAAGAGAGGAGAGGCACACAATCCACGTTATGCCAGACCCAACAATGCAGAAGAGCTGAAGGCCACTATCAGAGCAACCTGGGCTCTCATAACACCTGAGCAGTGCCACAGACTGATCGACTCCATGCCACGCCGCATTGCTGCAGTAATTCAGCCAAAAGGAGCCCCAACTGAGTACTGAGTGCTGTACATGCTCATGCTTTTCATGTTCATACTTTTCAGTTGGCCTAGATTTCTAAAAATCCTTTCTTTGTGTTGGTCTTAAGTAATACTCTAATTTTCTGAGATCCTGAATTTGGGATTTTCCTCGTTGTCAGTTATAAACATCACAATTAAAAGAAATAAACATTTGAAATATATCAATCTGTGTTTAATGAATGAATATAATATACAAGTTTCACTTTTTGAATGGAATTAGTGAAATAAATCAACTTTTTGATGACATTCTAATTATATGACCAGCACCTGTATTATTTAATTTGGTATATAATTATGTTTTTGAAATATAAATTGCCAGAGAAAGCTATAAAGTTGCGTCTTTGACCGAGTAAAATCCTGCTATGTTGATGAACAGACACACGCTTCACATTAATCAAAATCCATCGGCGTTGCGTTGTAATAGACATTGATTTGGTCTAAACGTCTGCCGCTGCGGCTGTAATTAACCTTTCAACCGTAGCTTGTGTTTAAACGGGCCGTCCGTTAAAATCAGACGTCCTAATTACACATTTGGCAGCTTCAGATTGTCACACTAAAAGTCAAAGCAGCAAATGCTAAGTGATGTATTGGCAGCTGTCGAAATCGCTGGCTTTATTTGTTTATTTTATTTGTGTTTTATATTTTTCGCTTTCTCTTGTTAACTGACCCCATCAGCGTCAGAGATGTTCACGCACCTGCAGCGAGGTCAACTTAACCATCCAGTCCATTAACACACACACACACGAATCTGAAAACGAGGCTGTAATTGCGATGAAATGGCACTTTTGTGTGGATGTGAGCGTTATGTAATTACTCGTGTTCCTGTTGTAAATGAAGCATTTTTTTTCTCCTTCAGAACCTGTTGAGCATTTGTGATACGCAAACTGTGGATTAGTTTGAAAACGTCACATGTGAAACTGAGAACTAACATTTACAGTTGAATAAGTCATGAAGATGAACACCTGTAGATTAATTGTTACTTTAGTATCATTGAGATACTGCTACAGCTTTTATAAAAGCAATAAGCTCCAAGAAGCCGTGGTTTACAGTGAATTTATAACTGCTAAGGGGCACGACGTGAAGTGGAGCAGTTATAAATTCACTGTAAACCACAGCTTCACAGGGCTTATTGCTTTTATAAAATGGTAATTCTATTTACATAGTAAAGATTTCACGTAATAAAACAGAGCAAATGAAGTGTAATGATACAAATAAAAACTGTATTCTTCCACCAAACGATGTAGTTCCTCAAAAACAGTTGTGGTTCCGACAAAGTGGTTGCCGAGCAACAAACAAAAGTAAACAAATGTGTATGTTACTTTGTATCGTAATTCACACAAGCTTCGACTGTGGCTCAACCAATCAGAATCAAGGTATCTTAAATCTGTTAAAATCTGTGTGTTTGTTTGTGTTTGTATTTATATAATATCATTTTTATTTTTGTTTTAGTATTATTTAGTATTTAGTATTATTATTATTATTGTGTACCTAATTAACTATATTTGGGAGCTTAATCTGACAATTTCCCAAACTTTCCTTTGGAAAAACAGTATAGAAATAAAGTTAAAGAGGGTGTGTGTGTTTAATTGTAAAATGTACACAGTTTTCTGTTGGGGTGTGTGTGTGTGTGTGTGTGTGTGTGTGTGTGTGTGTGTGTGTGAGGAGGAGGTCATGAGTGTGTTGTGTGCTAAAGGGGAGGAGAGGAGGTGCTGGAGTCACTGGTTCTGTAGGAGCAGCCTATTTAGGGAGCACCAGCTGGGAGGATAGTCTCACATGGGTCATTACATGTGTGTGTGTGTGTGTGTGTGTGTGCAGGTGTGCCCTGTGAAGGTGTTCATGGCACCATGGAGGGATGTAAGTGCTCAGTGACACCTCATTTCACCAGCCGCCTACACACACACACACACACACACACACACACACACACACACACACACACACACACACACACACACACACACTCTTTCATATGTGTGACAAACATCAGTTCTGCTCCAGTGGGAAGTTCTAGAGTTTCTCAGCGTTTCTGCTCTGTGAAGCTTGTTGACAGAAAACCACACAGGAAAGGGAAAAACTCTATTACATATCTTAGATTTGATCAATATTAAGTATTATTCATATCAATATTTCCCTTTGTTTTTTAGATCTGTAAAGTGCATTTTTTGTACTGTAGTTTAGGTTTACTGTTTACGTACTTGCATTTAAATGTTAACTTTTTGTTTTGTTATTGCAAATTCTTGTATAATTATAATGCATTTAGCTTTGATGACCACATAGAAATCCTACAAGGAATATTTAACAATATTTGAACTTTTTATGCATTTAACTAATATATATATTTCTGTATATAATGTCACCTACCCATGTACAAATTCGTAGAAATGAAATATTTGTGAAGCGTCTGCATGGATGATTTAAAGACTTGCCGAATATCCTCATCTATCATATGTTTAAAGGACAAATGTAAAATGTGTCATTCAGAGAGAAATCCAAGGACATTTTTAAAGATCATTTTACTGACTAATTTATTTATAATAAGCTAATTTATGTATAAATTAAATTATATCCAAATCTAATGGATTTGAAGTCAATTGGAGTGTTTAATTGTCATTGAAGCTTAACAAATTGAGATTAGAAAATGAATTTTTAATTTTAAATTAATAAATTTAAGATCGATTTAAAAAGTAATATTAATCATACATAATAGTTTTATCTCATTTATGATACTATAGATTTTAATGAACTTAAGTTTAAGATTGATCAAACTTCAAAAACCTTTTATTAAATTATTTGTCATTTTAAGTTATCTGTTTATTTACTGAGTTTTTGAAAATTGAATTCTTAAAATTTGATGCTTTAAAAAAACAATTTTATTGACAAATTTATTCATGAATGAAATCCAAATGTATTGGATTTGAGAAGAAAATAAAGTAACTTAATTTATGAATATGCCTTTAAAATTTATTACAAATGTAAGATTATTCATACCAAATTACCACATTTATAATAAATATACTACAATCCATACAGAAAACAGACTTTTACTGTACTGTATGTAAACAATTAACTCTTTTGTGCGCGTGTGTCCCTGGAGGACAAAAGCAGTCTTGAGTCTCTGGGGTGTATTTGAAGAAATAGCCAGAAATACATTGTATGGGTCTTTTATGCCCAAAATCATTAGGATATTAAGTAAAGATCATGTTCCATGAAGATATTTTGTACATTTCCTACCCTAAACATATCAAAACGTAATTTTTGTTTAGTAATATGCATGACTAAGAACTTCATTTGGACATCTTTAAAGGTGATTTTCTCAATATTTACATTTTTTTGCACCCTCAGATTCCAGATTTTCAAATATTGTTCGATCCTAACAAACCATACATCAATGGAAAGCTTATTTATTCATCCTTCATATGACGTATAAATCTCAACTTTAAAAAATGTCCCATATTACTGCATCTGTGCTCCAGGGTAGCAGGGAGCAGAAAAACCTCTATAAAGTCTCCCGAGCAATGACTGAGCAACCTTTGAGCAATAACATGTTCCTCTCTGCCTCCAGATTGAGACTAAAGTCTCAGCAGACACTCAGAGCACAGATCTGTCAGTAAACACACGCCGCAGTGCTTGTTTGTGTAACTGATCTCTGCTTTTCATTCATTTGTGGTGTGTCTTGTGTTATTTGTTGAGGCTGTGCAGGTAAACTGAGGGAACTCGGAAGTGTCAGAGGAGATGCGCTTCAGAAACCTCTGAGATAAACTCCAGCGGTGGAGCTACATCTTGTGCAGATGTGTCACTGGAAACATCTGTGTTTGTCAGAGAATATCTCTGTGTAAATGCTCAGAAATGCTGGTGTTTGTCAGATGTTCTCTGAACAAACATGGAGTGTATGCAAACCGCTGTGATTAAAGAAACCTTCTGGATTCAGTGACTATTTCTTTGTTGATTACTATAGAAAATAAGTCTGTAGTTCTTTATCATTTTACAGAGAAGGAAAAACAGTGTACGGTAAAACACTTATGATAGAAGTATGGCTGCAGGATTATTACAAAAACATTGACACTAATATTAAATGCAGCATTGCATCAGTGTCTCATCAATGGATGCTCTGCAGTGAATGGGTGCCGTCAGAACGAGAGTCCAAACAGCTGATAAAAACATCAGAATAATCCACAGCACTCCACTCCATCAGTTAATGTCTGGAGAAGACAAAAGCTGAAACAAATCCATCATAAAGACATTTTTAACTCTGATACAAGTCCATAATCCATAATGACATGAGAAAAGTGCATCTCCTACATCAAAATCCAGCCAAATATTTGTTTAGAGCTCTTTTGGTTTGTAAACGCTGCTTGATCTGTGCAGATTTCTCTCCTGATTCAGACCAGAACACTTTATCACTGGAGGAAGCGTTATTATGGATTATGGACAAAAACGTCTTCATGATGGATTTGTTTCAGCTTTTATCTTCTCCAGACATTAACTGATGGACTGGAGAAGTGTGGATTATTGTGATGTTTTTATCAGCTGTTTGCACTCTCATTCTGACGGCACCCATTCACTGCAGAGCATCCATTGATGATTCCTTTAATATTAGTGTCATTGTGTTTGATTATCGCTTCACAAAGCTGTTTTTCTGTTTCCTAGTAAGAGTGAAAACTCTTTTCCTGTCATGTGATGAGCAAGGACAGAATAAATGTGTGATGCAGAATTGTTATTAACTCTAAACCTGATTGATCGCTTATATAATAGCCTGTTCCTTCAACATCTTCAAACACATATGAGTTGCATTTGCAGATCTATCACCGATGACATCAGCACACGTGGAGATGCTCAGCACCAGATTTTGACCCGGTTAACTTTGGACTGATGCGATGCTGGAAATAGTTTATACCTATTTATTCTCTGAGAGTCTGTGTTGAGAACGTGTGATCGATGATCGGATGGCGTGTGCCTGACAATGAGAGAGACGCTTTCCCTGTCCATCTCTTATTCCGCTGTAAATAGGATCCTCCGTCTTGTGTTTTATGAGTCTAACAGCAGGTCGAGGATCATAAAGCCCCAATAAAACTAACCTGAGCAGCACACCGGCTACATGCTGTGACAAACGTGCACAAACTGGGAAGTGTGTGTGATCTCCATCATGTAACATGCAACATTTTACAGTAATATGCATATATAATATAATGTTAAATAAACAATATTAATCTACTTTTTTATTAATTTATTGCTTGTTTTAAAAGTAAAGCATGTTACTAGCTATGCCAAGGTCATGGATTTGATTCACTATGAATGCAATGCAAGTCTGCTCCGATAAAAGCATCTGACAAATGCATGTAAATGTAGAATCTACACTAAAAAATGCCAAGGTCATGGGTTTGATTCCCATGCAATGCACAAACTGATAAAAATGTATTCTTTGAAAGCAATGCAAGTCGATTTAGATGAAAGAATCTAACAAATGCATGAATGTAAATGTAACTTCAGCTGTGAGAAGTACTTGAAATAAATAGACTGAATAGTGAATAAAAGTGCACAAACTGGGCAGTGTGTGTTTGTGTTGGTTGTATGATATATTTCATGCAACATCTTACAATATGCATAAAAAATATATTAGCAATGTTAATCTTTGTTTATTTTTTATTATTCATTTAATGCTTTTTTTAACAGTAGAACACAGCACTAACAATGACAAGGTCATAGGTTCGATTCCCAGGGAATGCATGAACCGGAAAAACACGTATACTTTAAATGTAATGTAAGTCAATTTGGATAAAAGCATCTGCCATGCATAAACGTAAATGTGTTCAACAGAAAACTGCGACTGCTTTTAATATATAAAATTTCAAAAGAAAGCTGTAAAATATAGTGGTGATGGCATTATAGGGTCTAAAATACATAGTGCATGTAAATATGTCAGCTTTCTATATTTCCTATTTAATGTGCACCGATTACATTTTAAAATAACATGTTTAAACATTGCAGGTCTTTTTGTGGCAGGAAACCAGGAGGCGTAAATGAGACGTTTAATCATTTATCTAATGAAAGAAAATGAATTTTGGGAAAGACATCAAAGAAAAAGGACGAGAGAGGCGTGTATCGTGTGCTACACACACACACACACACACACACACACAGTGTATCACTTTAAATAATAAAAAATAAATAAATAAAACTCTTATTGCTGGCAGGTTGGTCCGTTCAAACTCCAGCCAAATTCAATTTGAGCTTGTAATTTCTAATAGACTTTAAAGCAATGCCAAGGTTCGCGATTGCTTAAATTGCTTCGCTAATAGGAATATGCCAGTGTGCTTTTGTGATGTTTAATTATGAATAATTGTTTCTTATGTTTATCCAAATAGATTCCCCCTCAGTCGCCCTGTTTGGACCAGAACTTGGAGAGGAAAGACGCATCAAACGCAGCGTAAAATCCACAGGTACAAACGCATCGAGACAAGACGTCTTGTCAAACGCTGCTTTATTTTCAGGTTTGTAATGTGCAAAAAACAGAAATACAAACAAAAGCTGCCCTTAGAAAACCTAGACAAGAACAAGTAACACATTATACAAAATCTAATGGAATGCAACAGATGCAGTACACATAAAAGAAAATAATACATGATATTGAAGCTTTTTCTCATAGGTTGCTCTTTTGTAGCTCAAGAGACTTCATGGAGAAATGAGCATGTCTCCATTTGATCTCACATTGCTATCCTTCCTTGTTTCAAATGTAAGTACACATACAAATAAAAGTTAGTAATATTTTATTCATATTATGGCCAGGGATTAAATCTGGAGGGTTTTTTTTATGGCTCAAACACTTCATGATGTATACAATTTGTCCCAGTTGTTTCTCCAAGAAATCCATCCATGTTTGAGTCAGTATTGTAAGATAAGGAATTAGTAAGATTAATAAATGTGGTGATGAATGTTCGAGTTCATACTGAGATCTCTGACTTCTGATCAAATCTGAGCACCGTTTGAGACGTTTTTAAGATCTGGAAATCTTCTCAGGTCTCCATTTGAGCTGCTTTTAATCACATTGCTCTCTAGGAGAAACTGCTGAGACATTAAAGAGGGTTTTTGTGCATGTGTGTGTGTGTGTTTATTTCCCGTGTCAATCTAGATATGTCATGGTGTGAACAGTAAAACTGGACTCTGAGATTCTGCTGGTTTCTTAAAGTAGGTCATCTCTGTTTCACACACAGCAGACAGGTACAAAAATAATACTGTGCTGTTAGAACCAGAAACACACACACACACACACACACACACACACACACACACACCTAACTGTAGCAGGTCTGAAGCAGCTTTGCATCCCATCAAATATTTTATAAATAGATGAGGGTCATTTCACTTCATTATTCCTAACACATGAATTTGCGTGTGTTTTAGTTTAAGATGAGACTCAGTTGTGTACTTTTGATTGACAGGTTACATAAGGACATTAACTTCAGTTATATTGTTTGGAAATCTGGGGTGCGTTTTCCAAAAGCATCATTAGCTAACTATGGTGGTTAATTCCATTGAACTCTATTGGTAACAACGGAACTTGCAGCCATAGTTGCTTTTGGCAAATGCACCCCTGATTAGTGTTTGTGATATAAGTTTGTGCTGCTCTTTTCCCTCCAGAACGATGTCACTTCCTGCTCAATGATGTCACTGGCTTTTGTTAGTTTTAAAGGGGTTTAACAAATAATTTAGAGGATAGGAAGAGATATTTAGGACACAAGACAAAATATAAATTCATTTTCAAGTAAAACATTATTTAAATAGTAATTAAATAAATGAAGTTTTTCGTTTGTTTATGTTAGTGGCAGTGTTATTTAATTATCATGCATTTTATTTTATTAATATTTTTGACGTTATAAAAAGTAAACTAAACTTAAATACGAAAAGTGCTTTTTAATTTTAGTAAAAATAAACAAACGTTTAATCTTTTTAAAATTAGTTTTTGTTATTTACATTTTTATTTCAGATTTTAGGATTTTTTGTACTTCAACTTAATTTTGCCTTTACATCTAACTGAAACTGGAACAACTAACTTTTTTTAATTTTTATTATTCTATTTAATTTCTGATGCCCTTTAAATATTTTTAGTTTTAGCTAGCAATGTCATCAGTATCTGGAGACATAACCAAAATCACAATATTGAAAATTTGCATGCAAACTGACATCATCTCCATCTTTAAAAATTGTAAGTTTAATATTTACTGACTTTACATAACATTAATAACCCGTGAACAGGAGATCTCAGCCGCGCGAGCGTTTTACTCGATCCACGTTTGTTAGACATGCAGTATGTCATTACAGGCTGCTACAGCTCTGACAGAAAAACACCTTTAAAAACAACAAATCCAGCAAAAAAATAGTGCTGCAACAAAGAGCTGCTGCCATTTTCTGCCTCGCTTTGATTAATGCTTTTTTTTCTGCCTAATAAAAGGTTCACAAACCATCTGTTTTACTCCCTAATGCCTTGCCCAAAGGTTCTTCTCTCCTATTTCAGGCAACGGGCCAAGCAGCATTCCTCACACACACACACACACACACACACACACACACACACACACACACACACACACACACACACACACACACTCTCTCTCGCCTGTTTTCTCTTTCGTCTCCCTGTAAACAAGCTGCCTCTCTTTTTAATCTGCCGCTGCCATTTTCTTCTCAATGTTATGCATATTCATCGCCAGTAAACATTTTCATCGACTACATTTAATATCCTGCACTAGCAATTACTGCTGGCTGTTGTGTGTAGCTGCGGCCCGTCTCTCCCCCGCTAACAGCTGTCCCGCAGATGCGGCCCGCGGCCAAACACACCAAATAAAACCTACAAGATGCCAGTGGAATTTGTTTAAGAGAAGACGGCCTTTCTTTGGCTGTTTTCGCTCTGTTTCCGGCTCGTGTTCACACGTTCTCCTCTGACTGCTGTTTTATAGCTGTGTCACAGATCCACTGATTTCAGATCAGGTTTCAGGATTGAGTTTAGTTATTATGTTGAACAGGGTTAGGCTTTCACAGCATCATAATTTAATATGCTGACTACCTAGCAAGGTTATTGTTATAGTTGTTATACTAAAACTTAAAAGTTATTGAAAATATGTATATATTTATATACGTATGTTAAGTACCTAGCAGGGTATTATAGTTAAAACTGAAACCATAAAAAATTGCTATATGCATATTAATAGATACGTTTTCTATTGATGTTTGATTTGTTATAGGACAGCATTTGGCTGAGATATAAATATTTAAAAAAATCTGGAATCTGAGGGGTGAAAAAAAAAGAAAGAAAAAGAATCGAGGAAATGGCTTTTAAAGATGTCCAAATTAAGTTCTTTTCAATGCATATTACTAATCAAAAATATAGTTTTGATATATTTACAGTAGGAAGTTTACTAACTATTTTCATGGAACATGATCTTTACTTAATGTCCTAATGATTTTTGGCATAAAATAAAAATAAACATTTTTGTCAATGTATTTTTGGCTATTGCTGGCTATGACTGCTTTTGTGCTCCAGAGTCATATATGTGTGTGTATATATATATATATATATATATATATATATATATATATATATATATATATATACATATTATGTTATATATATTATGGTAAATTTAAACCTTTTAAAATAAATTATATATATTGCGTAGCACGGTTGTTATAGTTTTATATATTAAAGACTTTATTATTTGTTTGATATAAAATGTGCTTTAACGGAAAACAAAAAATCATCTACTTGCCAAGGCAACTTTTTATTAAAATAATAACTAAAACTGAAGACAAAAAAGAATGAAAACTATGTTGACATATTATACATAAAACTTAACTTACTATTGCAATAAACAGAAAATACAAAAATAAAAATCTAATTCAAAATGGTAATAGACTGTACTAGTATCTCACTGGTACTTCGTGAATATGTTTTCATGTGAAAAATAATAATTTTTTTTTTTTCAATCAAATCCTCAATATCGCTTTCCCTCCTTTTATAAATCCCTTTTACATATGACATCATCCACAGGAAGTGACACCGTTTTTAGAGTGAAATCAACAGCACAAACACCAGTTGTTGTTTTTATAGGTTTTTCTAGTTTTATTTTACATTTGATTTGATTTAACAGAATGCAAAGTAACTTGTAGGACCAAAGCAAGACACATGAACTAAGAATGAGCGATACATCTGTTTATTATTTATTAATCAGCTTTAATGCTGGTAGATTCAGTATTACTGTTTGTTATTAGTTCATAGTTCAGTTTTGCTGTTTCTAACCTTTATGCAGGACAGTGCTGGTGGACAGTGAGCAAAGTAAAGATGGATCGAACTTAAACCCAAATGTTCACTTAGTTAATATCACTCCGTCATGTGTGATCAAATTGCACGGATCAGTTCGATAATGCCAACATGTCAGATGATGATGGAATGGCTCAAACAGGCTTATTATAAAGCAATTCTTCTTCTGTTTTCAGAAGTCCACTGACATAAAGCATGAGATTGTCATGCTTATCCTCTCGGTGCAGGTGTGCGGCTGCAGAGAGAGAGAGAGAGAGAGAGAGAGAGAGAGAGTGAGAGTGTTATTCATCCCCAGGGGGCACTGTTAGCCCTCAACTTCAACATCCAACATCAACAACCTGCACCATGTGGCCCCAACCACACACACACACACACACACACACACTCCAGCTGCAGAAGGTGCTGTTGACAGACATTAATTTGGTGCTTCATATCATGACACAAAAGACATCTTCCATCAAGAGTCCTCACTCCCTCGTGCTCATCTGACAATCCAGAGCACAGGTGTCCATTCACTGCCTACAGTGTTACCGCCGTTATATAAACTTGACTTCAAACCTGTCGTGACACGTTTAGACGCTTTAACTTCTTTTGTATAAAGAAAAAAAAAGAAAGAAAATTTGGTGTATATATTGTTTCTGAATGAAGAGTTCAGGAGCAAAAGCCTCTAAGTGCTGCTTGAAATTTTCTTTTTAATTAGCATTTTTTTCTCTAGCTCCTGGTTTTATGTTCAGGTATTTTACTTTAATATCAATGAAAAGAACCTATTCATTGCATTAAAGTGAAATTACTGAACCTCACATAAAAGCCGGATAAAATGCTTTTGAAAATTTCAGGCTTTTGTATCTGAACTCTTCAAATATGTTTGAAATATAAAATATTTATAATTGATTTCTTTTTTCTTTTCCCCACAATTCTTTTGACTATTAAATACAGCAATTTAAACAAGATATTCTTGCTTTTATAAAAGTGTATTTTACATATATTTATTCAAAAAGAAATGTTAAATAAATGCAAAAAGTATAAATTAATAAAAAAAATTGTTTTGTTTCTAAATATATATTTTTAAATATTTTATATAGTTTTCTACATGAAAATACAATTTCTTTCAGTATTTGACAGTTAAATAAATCAGGTGTTGCTAATAAAACGTTCATTAAATTCTTAATATATGTTTACAACACAACACAAATTTAATGGAATTATTAATACAAAAAAAAATCATAACAAAAAATTGTCTACGTGAAAATACAAATTCTTTTCAAAATTTGTATTTGACTACTACATATTACATTTTTCTTTTCTTAACATTTATTTACTTGTATCAGTCAAAGTGTCATGGAATTTTGGTAAAATATATAAATAGCACTTTTTTACATGATAATGAATGATTTTATGTCAGTGTATAAATAATAATTATATTTTTTTAACCATTTGATAGTCATTTTACCATGGTACTTTTGTGTAAGATAATTTCAAAGAATATCACGGTACATGCTCAAAGTCCATGGTACTAAATACTGTGGAAGTACCATGATAATAAATTACCTTATTCTTGCACCATTAGCATATTCATGTCCAAGACAAAATGGTATTAGTTTTCTGAATTTGCATTTAATTCCAAACATGTTTAACAGGAGATTATTTACCGAAACGTCACATGTGAACTTGAATAATTTAGATAACCAGTGACTGTTTATGAATGTTTAAAATCATTATAGAGAGACTGTGTGCAGGTGACTTGTGGGAATGTCAGATAAACAGAGGAAAGTTACCGCTACTAAACACGACTAATGCACAGAGAACAGGACACACACACACACACACAGCACAATCCTCCACCTCCTGCTCCCAAAACCCATCTGAGCTGCTGGACTTGAAAGCAGGAGAATGTGGGAGACTTGTGTGTTTTGATGTCTCTCTCTCTCTCTCTGTGTGTGTGTGTGTGAGAGTGAGCAATGTATTTCAGGGTGGTGTACTGTACCCATCTGGGTAGCAGGCCCTACTAAAACACACACACACACACACACACACACACACACACAGACAAACACATCCTGTGAGGTCAGCTGGGGTCAGCATCTGGTCAGGTCTGATGGTGGTCACAGGTGTAGCCAAACTGTATGTGTGTGAGTGTGTGTGTGTGTGTGTGTGTGTGTGTGTGTGTGTGTGTGTGTGTGTGTGTGTGTGAGTGTGAGTGTGTGTGTGTGTGTGTGTGTGTGTGTGTGTGAGTGTGTGTGTGTAGAGAGAGAGTCAACAATTCGCTTTGTTCCACACCTGTCAAAGGCAGATCTATCTGTCTGTGTTTCTGTCCAGGAACTACCTGGCAACCAGACAAAACACCTTTACTTCTACAAAATAGTGATTCAGAATACTTTAGCCACTGCCTAACAACGCCTTAGTAATACTCAGAACATCTGACAACTGTCTAGCAACTGTTAAGAACACGCTGTTTAGAAACACCCTAGTAACTGTCAGAGAAGACACTCACAATGCTGTAGCAACAACTCAAAACAATTTAGCAGCTGCCTAGCAACACCCCAGCAACACTCAGGCAACTAAGTGCATAGCAACCAATTAGAACGCCCTAGAAACGCCACACTCAGAAAAAACAGCTAGAGACACTTGCAGTGCAATAGAAATGGCTCAAAACACTTCAGCTACTGCCTAGCAATGCCCTAGCAACCACTCAGGACACCCTAGTAACATCTTACCCAGAATAACCTATCAGAAGACACTCACAGTGCAATTTGAAATCATTAACTGATTAATATTTGTAAATTATCTACTCATTTGCCTAACTAGAGTATACTTGCCAGCGCTATTTTTATTCACATTTGGTACTTGGTGTGTGTTAACTTCAAATTATGGACTGTGAGTGTATGTGTGTGAGTGTGTGTGAGAGTGTGAGTGTGTGTCTGTATGAGTGTGTGTTTGTGTCTGTATGATTGTATGTGAGTGTGTGAGAGAGTGTGTGTTTATGTGTCTGTGTGAGTGTGTGTGTGTGTGTGAGTGTGTGTTTGTGTCTGTATGAGTGTGTGTGAGAGTGTTTGTGTCTATGAGTGTGTGTGAGAGTGTGTGTGTGTATGAGTGTGTGTTTGTGTCTGTATGAGTGTGTGTTTGTGTCTGTATGATTGTATGTGAGTGTGTGAGAGTGTGTGTTTATGTGTCTGTGTGAGTGTGTGTGTGTGTGTGAGTGTGTGTTTGTGTCTGTATGAGTGTGTGTGAGAGTGTTTGTGTCTATGAGTGTGTGTGAGAGTGTGTGTGTGTATGAGTGTGTGTTTGTGTCTGTATGATTGTTAGTGTGTGTTTGTGAGTGTGAGTGTGTGTGTGTGTGTGTGTGTGCTCTTGTTTTTGTGTCATATCAGGACTCAACTCTGTATAATTACATGGGTATGACACAGGTATTACAAGGAGAGGGTGACTTATGAGGACATAACCCATGTCCCCATTTATTAAAACGCTTATAAATCATACAGAATGAGTTTTTTTGAGAAAGTAAAAATGCACAAAGTTTCCTGTGAGGGTTAGGGTTAGGTGTAGGGTTGGTGTAGGGCCAGAGAATATACAGTTTGTACAGAATAAAAACTATTACACCTATGGGATGAACACACTTTTCACAAAAACTCCCCTGTGTGTGTGTGTGTGTGTGTGTGTGTGTGTGTGTGTGTGTGTGTGTGTGTGTGTGTGTGTGTGTGTGTGTGTTAGAGAGGGCGGCTGACCTGACATGTTCTAAAATAAATGCTCTTATAAATTCAGATGTCCACCTGCATGAAACACTCACACAACACAGTAAACGAACACTGGAATGTAAACACAAGCCTTTGGTCTAGAGTGAGTGTGTGTGTGATCAGAGTTTGTGTGTGTTTATGTCTGGATTTCGACGGGTTTCTCTGGTCATTTGCAGTGACCTTTCACACTGCCAAAAATCAGATGATCCACAAAGTATGTCCTGGAAGAATCGGTGTGTGTGTGGAAAGATCAAATAATAGATCAAAACAGAATCATGCAAAGCTGTATTATTATCCCAAGCTGTCGTGAGTGTTTGGAGAATGTGAATAACTGGACTTCTGTATTAAACTCTGAAGAGGAGTCACAGCCATGTTTTTCATGAACTTTTTCCACCTTGCCGTCTCTAACAACGATTTTTCACAGTATTCCCAGAGTTTGAAGACTCTGATGAAGGCTTTGATGATTGTTTGCTACGTCTTCATCATCATGTGCAACTCCATTGCCATGGGAACTGATGATGCAGGCGAGAGAAGGCCCCTAATTGGTTCGGTCGGTTCCAGCAGCTTCTTGGACCACGGCGACTAGTTTTGAAGCTGTCTTGATGTGAGATGTGGCTTGGCTGAGAGTTAAACCCATATATTTATATTATGTATTATGTTTATATTAATTTCATCCAACGACAGTAATGACAAAACTTTTGTTGAAATGTCATAAACATTAAACATTAAGTATTATTTAAAATTCAGTCTGTAAAAAAAAAAAGCTTGCCTTAGCAATCACTCATAACAACTTCATATACTTCATGTTGAACACAGTAGTGCTGCACAATATTTCTGTGGAAACCATGCTACATTTTATTTTTCAGGTGTAACGAATTAAACTCCATAACTATGGGAAGAAGGAGGCGGGAACGGGCGGACAATCAAAATGAAAGCTTTAATAATCAAAATAAAGACAAAACAGCACGTCAGCCCCTCATGGACGACTGACGCGCACAAATCAAAACACAAAATAAAATCCAGGCCTGATCCTCTCTCGTCCGTCACTGTCGTCACTCCAGTTTTATATCCCTCCATCTCCTCAGTGGGAATCGAGACCGGTGGGTCGAGTAGGTGTCGCTCATTCCCAATCACTCCACCGGCCTCGCTCCTGTTCCCACATCTCTCGGCCCCGCTCCACTCGTCACATACCCCCATCGCCCCTCGCAGGCCGGGGGTACCCTCGAGACTGCGCTCTACCCCCCCCCCCCACTCCCTCCGGGGGGGACCGCTCACAGGGACCTGGGCTTCGGCACCACTGTAACGAATTAACCTTCACAATCATCAGGAAGAAGGAGGCGGGAACCGGCGGACAATCAAATCAAACTTTAATAATCAAAATAAAGGCAAAACAGCACATCAGCCCCTCACGGACGACTGACGCGCACAAATCAAAACACAAACTAAAATCCAGGCCTGGTCCTCTCTCGTCCGTCACTGTTGCTCCGGTTTTATATCCATCTCCTCTGTGGGACTCAAAACCAGTGGGTCGAGCAGGTGTCGCTCATTCCCAATCACTCCACCGGCCTCGCTCCTGTTCCCACGTCTCTCGGCCCTGCCCCACTCGTCACATCAGGACTCACAGATGAATAGAAAGTTGAAAAGAAAGTGCAGCAAAGAGACGGAGACGGAGAGTCTGTTGTCATTCATTTCAATGATTCAGTCGGATGTAAGTCATTTAAAATCTGGCTTGTTTGCTCTTGAGCAAACCACCTTTTTTTTCATCCATTTATAATTTTAAGCATAGAAATGTAAAGTCCACAGTAACTAGTTTGTAACTAATTCTTTTTGTAAATATTTTATAAATGTAAATAAATTTAAATTAAATAAATTTAAATTACATTTATGCATTTAGCAGACGCTTTTATCCAAAGCAACTTACAGTGCATTCAGGATATAAATTTTTACCTATCATGCATTCCCGGGGATTCGAATCCCCAACCTTGCACTTGATAACGCAATGCTCTACCAATTGAGCTACAGGAACACAAAGTGTTAAGTGTTTTATTTAAGTTAATGTTTATTTTAAAGTAACAAATATTTATTTCATGGGTTATAGATTTGGAATTATTTTGTAGTTAAAATTTTATCCTAATTTTGGTTAATATTTTAATTAGATTTTATTTTTGTTTTATGTTGTCACTTTAATTTTGGTTAAAGTTTTAGTATTTTCTTTCCGTGTTTTTAATATTTCCATATAGTTATTTTTATTATTATTATTATTAATAGTTTATTTTAAAATAAAAGAAAATGACAAATGTTTCAAAAAGGTTATTTTCCCCCCATAATTTAAAACAGTTAAGTAACAAAAATGACTTTTTCTTGAAGCGTCTTTATGTTAATTAAAAGAATTTGCCCTTAATTTTTTTTTTTGCCACCTTAAACTAATATATAAAGTGAAAAATGCAAATTAGTTTAAGGTGGCAAAAGTTAATTTATTTCACTGGTAATTATAGATTTGGGGTTATAAAAAATGATCCTGATTTAAATGTTTGTAAATATATCTTTATAGTTCCTGTTCAGGAAAGCGAGCTGCATCGGAAATGCTATGGGAAACGCGCTTAGCGTGAGCAACTCTGAATATCGTGTGTAATCTGTCCAATGGAAGAGCGTGACGTCACGGGCGGGGTGACATAAGCCACCAGGAAGCTATAAAAGCACATGCTGCACAGTGTGTGTGAATGTCCTCAGCTTGTCTTGTGAGTCTTATTTACTGTTGTCTGTCTCTTTAGAGCTCCAAAACATGTCTAAGAGCAAGGGAAATCCAAGCATTTAAAAGGCGAATCCAGATCGCATTTGAGACTGTGTGTTCCTCCCTGCCCGTGATATATAACGAGTGGGGATACACACAGTCTGTGCGTCGAAGCACGCTGAGTGGCTCTCAAGGGAGTCGGCTCTCGAGGGGGCCAACTGTCCGCATTGTGAATGATTGCGAATGCGGCTCCTTCGATCCCGGAGGGCTCTCTTCAAGGAGGGAGACTTCGCCAGCGTTCCCCGCGATACTGACACCGCTTCTGCAGCGGCAGAGCAGCAGCTGCACTCGTAGAATTTGCTAATGTCTCTGGCAGAGGGAATGGAGACGGGAAAGTCCCTATCTCCATCCACTTCGGCCAGATCTGGCGCCCAAACCCTGGGTTCGGAAGCATGCTCTGCAGTTTCTTCCCCCCAGGGAGAGGGATCGACACTCTGTCTCTCTTCCTCTGAGGAGGTTGACGTGGAGACTGTCGGCGGGGATTCGCCACCCTACTCAACCACAATATGAGGAACTCTTAGAGGTGGTTACTTGCACGGTGGCCAAGCACAACATCGATTGGCCCACTGAGAAAACATCTGAACTGCTGAAAAGCAAGCTCGATGAACACTTTCCAAGCTGGGGCCTTCCCTTTTTTCCCGATCTGCACGAAGAAATAGCCAGATCGTGGAAACGCCCATTTTGAGCCTGCCTCTACATCCCCTCATCTGATTATTAGGGTCTGCCTTATGGAGGCCCCGCTCCAGCCTTCTGGCCTGTTCGGCGAAACTGTCAACTCAGTTGTCAACAGGTTTCAGGAGGCACAAAAAAGGGGGCAGCGTTCCATAAGTTCCTCCCTTGTCACTCTCTTGGGGCATCTGTGTGGGAGATGCCCCAGCCGCATGCCAGCTCCTCATATAGAGAGGCTCAAAAACAGAGCGTCGCCTCTCGTGTCGGGAACTTCTAAGCCCAAACAAGATCTTAGAGTAGTGATTGAAGCTAAGAAGTAATGGGCCAAGAAGTCCTGACGCCAGGGGTTCAGGGCTTCAGAGATCAGCCCCTGCTGGGGTAGAGCGGGGTACACCACATTACACTGTACCTGTCTCGCTTCAGTGCCCTCGGGAGGTCAGTCTGCCAACCCTGCCAGAGTTCCAGGGTGTAGCGGCTTCCAGCGAGCGCCGCTCTCGGTATTTTGCACCTGCGTGCGTAGCGGAGCTGAGAGGCTCGCCACCCCTTCAGGGGTCTCAAAAACGGGTTTTAAAGCCAGTATTTCATAGTTCCGAAGAAGGATGGGGGGTTGCGTCCGATCATAGATCTACGTGTTTTAAATCGATCAGTTATGGCACTGAAGTTCAAAATGATCACAATCACGCATGTTGTAGCTCAAATCAGATCCGAGGACTGGTTTGTCACCATAGATCTCAAAGATGCACACTTCCACATCTCCATCCTTCCACAAATCAGGAAGTTTCTGAGGTTCGCTTTCGGTGGTGATGTTTACCAATATCGAGTACTTCCCTTCGGCCTTGCACTCTCATCCCACACATTCACAAAATAGGTAGATGCGGCTCTGGTTCCTCTGCGTATGCAGGGCATCCGCATGCTCAATTATATAGACAATTGGTTGATTTTAGCTCAATCAGAGCAGATGGCGGTTTGACATCGAGATGTCGTTCTTGCACACATGGGGGAGCTGGGTTTGAGACTGAACGCCAAGAAGAGTGTAATTTCTCCAGTTCAGAGAACCACCTGTCTAGGCGTAGTGTGGGATTCGACCACAATGCAGGCACGTCTGTACCGCGCTCGTATAGAGTCAATCCTCATGTCAGTCAAGATAGTCAAAGAAGCCAGTCACTCACTGTCAAACAATTTCAAGGATTGTTGGGTCTGATGGCAGCTGCATCCAACGTGATACCTCTTGGCCTGCTGTACATGAGACCCCTACAGTGGTGGCTCAAGACCAAGGGATTTTCCCCGAGGGGGCATCCACTTCGAACTTTCAAGGTCACACGGCGATGCCTCTGTGCCTTAGACATGTGGAAGAAACCTTGTGTCTTGAATCAGGGCCCAGTGCTGGAAGCTCCATGTCGCTTTGTAATGCTAGTGATGGATGCATCCCTCACTGGTTGGGGTGCGATCATGAGTGGCCACCCTGCCTGTGGTCTGTGGAGCAGTCGCCATCTGACATGGCATATCAATTGTCTGAGATGCTAGCCGTTTATCAAGCACTAAATTACTTCCTCCCAGACCTGAGAGGTCACCATGTGTTGGTGCGCACCAACAACACAACGGTGGTCTCTTATATCAACCACCAGGGAGGTCTGTGTTCGGCCCCTTGTACAAGCTAGCATGCCAGATCCTTCTGTGGTCCCAGGGCAAACTCTTCTCACTCAGAGCAGTGTATATTCCTGGGAAATTAAATGTGGGAGCAGACATACTGTCGAGGAAGGGGCAGAGGCCCGGGCAATGGAAGCTTCACCCCGAGGTGGTGAAACAGATATGGAGAATTTTTGCTCAAATGGACCTCTTTGTGACTCGAGAGACATCACAATGTCCCCTCTGGTTCTTTCTAGTTCATCTAGCTCCCCTGGGACTGGACGCTATGGTACAGACCTGGCCGAGGCTTCATCTGTACGCATTTCCCCCTATTGCTCTGCTCCCGGGAGTTCTGTTGAGAGTTCACCTCATCGTGCAGAGGCCATTAGCTTGACCCAGCTAACTGCCCAGTTGGGTACAGTTCTGGAGTTTCTGCAAGCCAGGTTCACTGCAGGGTTAACCCACTCCACACTGAAGGTTTACGTGGCGGCCATTGCAGCCTACCATGTTCCTCTCGGTGGTCAGTCTTTGGGAAGACACCACCTAGTTACACGTTTCCTCCTACTTATCTCGACTTTGCGCCCGGCATGGCTAAATCGTTCATATACCCTCGAGCGGGTTATGTTCCTAAAGTTCCCTCTGTCACGCTACAACCTATAGTGCTGCAGGCCTTCCGGCCTCCTCCCTTTCAGGAGCCCTATCAAGATAAGCTAAATTCTATGTGTCCCGTTCGAGCGCTGGACACATATATCCAAATCGCTGCCCTGTGGAGAAAATCGGTCCAATTGTTAGTGTGCTATGGTCCCCTCAAAAGGGGCTTTCTTGTATCTAAGCAGACTCTCAGTCGTTGGGTAGTCGAGACTATCAATGCCACCTATGAGTCCTCTGGTCTTCCTCCGCTGTTGGGAGCCAAGTCTCACTCTACTCGGGGTATGGCGGCCTCCAAGGCCTTCCTTGCAGGTGTGTCCATGCTGGACATCTGCAATGCTGCGGGGTGGTCCACGCCCTCCACATTTGCAAGATTTTATGGCCTAGATATGCCACTTACTCCAGGTGCTTCTGTTCTCTTGTCCTAAACTGTGCTCTCCGGATACACACTAGGCAGGGATTTGGTAGTCTGGCAGCGTTGGCACCTTGTTCCCCAAAGTGTTTCCGACGCAGCTCGAGTTCATGAAGAGGAACGTTTCTAGGTTACGCATGTAACCATGGTTCCTCGAGGGAACGAGATGCTGCGTCTCGATGCCATACCCCCGGCACCCCTGCTTGCGCTTTTAAAGCTTCCTGGTTGCTTATGTCACCCCGCTGGTGACGTCATGCTCTTCCATTGGACAGATTACAAATTATATTCAGTGTCGCTCACACTAAGTGCATTCCCCATAGCGTTTCCAACGCAGCGTCTCGTTCCCTCGAGGAAACATGGTTACATGCGTAACCTTGAGACTATTTCTTTCTTTTTTATTTATTATAGGAGGGAAAATTCTCACACTGGTTATAGTTTTGTCGCTATGCTTTATTTTTTTAGGGCCACCCCAGTTGTACAGTATGTGGAAGCTGGTGTGAGTCTGGTCCTCCGCCTGTGAAGCGGGACAGATGTGAATGTGGAGGGATGTGTGTCTCTCTCACATTAGTGTTTCCTCTCCGGGTCCCAGCAGAGGAGCAGCGTCTCCACTAACTCCAGCGAAACCGTGCCAATGTCCTGGTGACGCGCTTGGCATTGGCTGGCATTGGCTGGCACAGAGAGGCATCACTGCAGGCCATGACAATCAGCTCCAGGCACTGACAAGCCTGTTGCTTAGCAACCCTATTGAACTTTGGCCCGCTTTACTGTGTTTCCAACACTGAGGGAGAGAGACAGAGAGAGAGAGAGAGAGGGAGAGACTTAGACTGAGAAAGAGAGAGAAAGAGAGACTAAGATTGAGAAAGACAACATCTTTCGGGCCGGAGCAGGTTTAAGTTTGTGAGAATCAAGCCCTTCTGGGATTTTTAACACTCACAAAAACAACCACATTTTATAAAA
This sequence comes from Carassius carassius, assembly GCF_963082965.1. Lineage (NCBI taxonomy): Eukaryota > Metazoa > Chordata > Actinopteri > Cypriniformes > Cyprinidae > Carassius > Carassius carassius. The sequence goes on along the minus strand of NC_081790.1, from coordinate 1,725,628 downwards.
TTAATAATTATATATATATATATATATATATATATATATATATATATATATATATATATATATATATATATATATAACCTTTAAAAGTCATATTTTAATAATATTTCACTCTTATAAAGACATATATTTTACCTTTGGGTACTATGTGAAAGGCTCTAAAATTTTACTTATAACAATAATTTTATTTTATGAAATAAACTAAAATATATTTTGGAAAGTTAATAATATATATATATATATATATATATATATATATATATATATATATATATATATATATATATATATATAAAATGTATTATGTTATGTTTTTTTATTTTATTTCTGTTTCATTTATTTTACTATTTTATATTTTATCTTTATTTCACATTTTATTGAATTTTTTTTAATTTTTTGTTGTATTTTCTTTTTTATAAAAGTGCTTCTGGGAGTATCTTTTTTATTTTTTTTATTTATGAAATATTCTTTCATGATTATATGGTTATATTCTACTTTTGAAACCTTTTTAAACTCTTAAAGCCAACAATGGTGGATTTTTTTACTTTGAAGAAATATATTTTTGAAATGTAATATTTAAGATATTTATTCACAGATAATTAGATATTTCATTTATTGCTATTAATATTATTTTTTTATTGAATTACATTTATTATTAAATATTTTATTTTATTTTATCCACAGTAGTCTGAATGAAAACTGTGTTTTCCGCCGGCTGCGTTCTGCTCCAAATCAAACACACTCCTGAATCTCTGGCAGCCTGTCGCGAGAGCCGTCGGTTCTGGAACGATCGCGGTCCAAACCTCTGTTATTTACACACGGCAGATCGTTTGCACTCGTTTGTTAAGTCTGTCTTGCTCGATGCATCCGAGCACATGTCCAGGAATCCCCTTCCATTGTCTGCATTTTAACACCAGAGAACTGAAACATGCTCACGATGCTTTCAATTAACCTTTTGGATTATTAGTTCAAAACCAACATCCTCTTTTGATTAACGCTCATTTTAGAGCAGTCCAGCGTGTGTATGTGTGTGTGTGTTTGAAGAGAGCAGCTAATGGTTTTAATAACGTTTACGAGAGCTTTGGTATTTCCCCTACAGCTGCATTCATTCTCTGCAAAGTGCCGAATGCTTTCTGGACGTGAAGAGAAAAAAGGATCTTTAAACGAAACAGATGTGACTCTGCAGCAGGTTACAGTGTGTGTGGAGCCTCTGACGCTCCCAACACTTACTCAAACGCACAAGCAACACACACACTTCATGCAGAACAACATGCACGAGAAAGAGAGAATGTGAGTCCTGTTTGCACCTGTGTGATTGACGTGCAAACTTCTGCATTTGATCCTCCTGTGATTTACAGAGAGTTTTATTCCTGGGAATAGTGGAAGGGAACTGACTCACTGGGTTTGATGTCTGGAGCAATGAATCATGGGAGGACTGCAGCAGCTGGGGGTCTCGTGGAAAGAGTCATCCTTAAAAACGCTTTGATCTGCCTTGATAAAAAGAATTATTTTACAAACTTTATTTACCAAATGCTTTTCATGCTCAAAGCTCAGAGCACCAGTAATGGATCTGAACACACTCATGTTTACTGATCGCACGTAACAAACAAACACAGAAAACACTTGCTAATTAAAATGATATTTTTAAAAATTAAAATTGTCCGGTATTTGCAATTTGTTTTTACAATTTGATAAGAACTCTGTTAAGAAACAAACTTTATTTATCAAACACTTTTCATGGTTAGAGCTCAAAGCACTAAGGAATATAAACAAAACAAAAAATCTGAAACATTGATGTTTATTGATTGCATATGACAGACGAACAAAGATAACAAATTCTAATTGAAATATTTTTACAAATGAAACTTACCAGTGTTTACAATTTGAATAATTACTTTAAAAACTTTTTACCAAACACTTTTCATGCTAAAAACCCAAAGCAAAAGGAATGCAAACAAAAACTAAAATGTTTATTGATTGCATATGAAAAACAAAGCATGCTAATTTATGTTTAATGTTTAATATATTTTTATTTCATGTCTGTTTCCTTTGTTGTTGTTTTTTCAATTTTATTTTAATACTTATTTTTATTGTTTGTTTAATTTTTATTTTGTTTGATAATTTCTGTTTATTCAATGCATTTAAGTGCATTTATTTCAGAAGTTTTTCTTTTAATATTTTTTTATGTCCATTTATATTATTATCATCATTATTATTTCAGTTAATTAGGTTCATTTAAGTTTATTATGGTGCATTTATTTCAGAATATTTATATTTTTTCATTTGTTTAATTTTATTTATTTATTATTTATTTTTTTCAATATTTTCTTTTAATATTTATTTTTTATTTCCATTATTATTATTATTTCAGTTTATTAGGTGCATTTACGTTTAAGTGCATTTGTTTCATAAGATTTTGAAGACGTTGTTTTGACACTCAGATGTTAAATGTTCTTTGTTGAAGTTATTTTTTATTAAATTTTTATTTAATTTATTATTATTATTATTTCAGGATATTAGGTGCATTTAGGTGGATTTATTTCAGTCAACTGATTTAAAAGTTATAGGCAATTTATGCTGAAATATATTCAGCTCGCCTTCCCTGAATGAAGCCCAATGACTTTATAGTGTCAAATCATAATATGCATTTGTAATAACAGCCAGATTCTTGCATTTCTGAACTGCTGTGTTTTTCTGAAGGGCCCCACTGTCGCTCTGCGGCCCCTAAATATTTGGACATGCCATTTGATTTACTGTGGCTGTTTTCACAGTCAGAGTCCCTCTCTTTTTTTCCAGTGACCTTCAGCTTCAGTGTTGCTCTTGCTGTTTTCTCTCCTCGAAGCCAAACAATCAGCTCGACTCAGGAGCGTCTGAACGCAGAGGACAGTGTAAGTCATTAGTGTCCCGCTGGGCTCAGAACTGACACCAAACATCCCCAAATATAGCAGATACTGACATAAACTGAATATCGGCCATCACTCTATATCTCCAATAATAAGATGAGACGTAAATGATCTGCACATATAACACAGTGATGGAGAGCTGAAGAAATCAAGGCTCCTCAGAAGATGTGAGATGTTCTGGAGGCTTGTGAAGATCATTCCTCCGCTGAGGAACAGTGAAAGTAAAACTTCTGGAAACAAACGCTTCTCTAAAGATCCCGAGGATCAGATTTGAGACTCTAAAACATGATTGATGGAGAATCAAGTGAAGCTGAGCTGCTTCAGTCCAGAAAGAGTTCATCTGGAGATATTACTGACCTTATTCTGACGCTTACTTGATGGAAATCAGTCAAGATTTGACACAGGAAAGGCTTTAGAGTTAAACAAGAAACAAAATAAGTAAAGAAAATTTATTAAAGCATCACATCCAGAGTCTTTCTTCTTCACAGTTAGTTCATAATGGAGCGTTCAAGGTTTGTTATTGTAATAAAACCCCTAATAAATCTTCATTTATGCTTCGGTTTCACAGATCAGTAAAGTCTGCTGTCGCTCGGCTCGGTTTAGTTTGAGTCTATGCTCCTGTTGAGTCACTAATCGATCAAACATCTGTAAGATTCACTCGGGAAACAATGAGGCGCATGAACTACACTCCTGTGTGTCTGAAACTAGATGTGAGCACTGTTTGATCTGACAAAACACAGATCTGCCTGTGTTTCCAGACAGTATTAGTGTTTATATTTCATAGCCTTCTTTATTATTAGATTTTCTGTTTTAATTTTAAAGTATTAGTGTATATATACACATTTTTGTTTACTTCATTTTTTTCTCATTTTTTATTACATTTTATTTAGGTTTTAGAACAGTTGTATTTTTAAAAACTAAAACAATAAAAATTTTTTTTAATAAAATAACATATAAAATACTTATTTTATTTCATCAAGTTGCCCAAGCAATATTTCTCATTTTAATATTTATCATAAAGAAAAGAATCTAATTTTTTTCTTATTTTTATTAAATAAATACATTTTTTTGTTAACTTAATTCTGTATTTTCACCATTATTAACAAAAAAATTCATAATAAAATAACATAAAAATATACTATTTTATTTCAGCAAGTTGCCCAAGAAATATTTCTCATTTTAATTAAGTTGAACTTGATGTACTGAAATAACAAACACAGAAACAAACAAACAAAAAATAGTTTAATAACAGAATTTATATAGACAAACTTATTTTATTTCAGCTAGTCACCAACGTGATGTACAGAAATAACCAAAACTGAACTGATATTTAATGAACAACTATAGAAATATATAAATCCGTACTTGAAATAAAATAAACATTTAGTGAAATCAAATATTATTTAAAAAAACTTTAAACTTTAACTAAAATAAAAAGGGAAAATTTGTAAATACTGCACTGCTGCATTAAGCCTGGCCTGGGTGTTGCTATGTGGTTGTTCGGGTGGTTACTAGATGAATTAATCTCACGTTTGTGATATTTTCTGCTCTCTAAATCTGACTGGGGTCCCTGCACTGAATCTTTAGGTCTCTGTTGGGATGTTTGACAGTGGCTGTGCTGTCGATTGCATGAGTGTCCTGTAGTGACTGCAGTCTGTCATTCTCTCACACCTGCATTAGCTCCGCTGCAGTAAAACACATTCCCGGTTTCATGTGCCATTTTTCACAGATGTGACGGCTGTAAGAGGAAGTAATTGCATGTGTCTGTATGCTGCACATTCCTCCACCTGTGTGTGTGTGTGTGTGTGTGTGCTGTGGATGGAGATATAATTGGAAGCGCTGCTCTCTGCGTGGTCAGATCAGGGGTTTAGGGTTGAGCACGGGGGGCTTCAGGGCAGAAATTGGTCCCAGCTGTCGAGTCAAAGCTTGAGGAACTGATGGACAGACACATGCATTCATCTGCAGCTTCAGGAACAGTGTTCAGATCATCTCTCCTGTCCCACGCTCCGGTTAAATTCATCAGAGGACTACAGAAGTCTGTTTCCACCACAGAATAAAATAATAAAACAAGACACAGTTGTCACTTTTATCTCACATTTCCAACCTTTTTCCCAGAATCACAAGATATGATGACTTTTTTCCCTCTGAATTGATATTTCACAATTCTGACTTTCTTGCAATTATGTTTATATTTCACTGTTGAATTCAGTTTGTCTCTCAGTTCTACTTTTATCTTGCAATTCGGCGTTTCTCTCGCAATTGTGTTTATCTTTCAAATCTGACTTTCCATTTAATTTGCAATTCAAACTTTTTTCTCAAAATTTTTCCTTTCATTCTCGCAATTGACTTTTTTTCTTCTAAATTTTGAGTTTGTTTCAGAAATATTATGTATTTTTCTTGCAATTCTGCATTTAACTCACTTTTATGAATCCATACCTTGCAATTCAGATTTTATTCTCATTTATATCAATTAAAACTGGCAGCAGCACCGTAAGAAAATCATTGATATTTACAGTAAAAATCAGCAGCTGCGGCATTTACATTACTGATAGCAAAAATAACAACAACAAAAAGTTATTTAAATAAAATAAAATCATATGCAATGAGTCACACTGGGAATCCTGGAATGTCCTTTTTACCATTTTTCTTTTTTTCTGTAAATAAATAACTGTAAATTATATGTTTTTTTTTTACATAAAAAACAAACAAACATGATTTTGACCATATTTTATGGTAAACTTACATATAGTTCAATGTTGAATAATTTTTTTATCTTTAACTTATCATTATTCTTTTACTATAGCTTTTTTTTTTTACTGTAAAAGAAATTCTACAATTTTAGTGTAGCTTAACACGAAGAGAACGGACAGTCTTTTCAACAGAACACACTTTTGTTAGTAATTATTGATGGTAAACAGATGATTGGTAGAATGTCCATCATTTCCTCAGAGAGAGTTTGTGTGTGTGTGTTGTGAGGCTGGGCTGCTGGGAATGGCAGGTTGCTGTGTCCATGGTGACGTGAGATTATTGTCATTATTATGATTATTATGGGCTTTGGACATGCCAGAGCAGTTCAATGAGGCTGGCCGCACTTTACCGCATACATTCACATTCACTTGGCTTCTCCAAATAAATATTTATCAGTCAGAGTGGGCGAACGCTTCGTTAGGCTTGATAATTCCTGCCGCTTTGGGCAGAGACGGGCAGGAGGGGTTCTGGGCACAGGACGTCCTTCAGGGGTCAGTGGACCACAGCACAGACGCCCCACGAGAAACTCCAGAGTTCAGAGTTCAGAGAGACCTCAGTGAGATCAACACGTCTCCTCTGGAGTCTCAGAGACCTCAAACTCTGCTCAGACTGGACGAGACAAGGTCATTAGAGTTAACTAAAACCATCAAAAACTCCTGTTTCTTGAAATACGATCAAAATAAATAAATATATAAAAAAGAAAACAATAAAAAAAAATTTTTTTTAGCTGATGCCAACTTGATATTCTAAAATAAACTAAAACTGAAATAAAAATGTCAAAAAGTCATGTAAAAAAAAAAAAAAAACAAACAGCAAAATTACTAAAACTTTAACTAAAATAAAAATATAAAATAAAAACTATAAAAAAATATAATATCTTGATGATACTAAAATAATAATTCTCTCAAAATGAAATAAAAAAAATATGAAATATTCTGAGCTGCTCTCCACACGACTCATTTGGGCCTTTTTTAGATTTCAAATCTATGTTAAAAAGAAAAAAAATTGTGATGAGAAAACATTTCAGAAAACATTTTTATTTTTGGAATAACGTGCAAAACAAAGTTGACTTGTATTCTGGAAGAGACTGTACATTTCATTTTTCAGGGATAATGTGCACAAATAAAAAATAAATAAAACATGACATTCTGGAAAATACGGTAGGCCTACATGTTGATAGAAGATTAAAAAGTTAATTTTTTTTTACAATATGCACAGTTCTCAATAAGACTAAGAAACCGACTGAAGAAAGTAAATGTGTTCCCGGTCTGAGCTCCTACATAAACATAGTCATGTCTGTACTGTACAGTAAAGTCTTGTTTTGCTCTGCTGGTTTGAGGAGTGCGCAGAAGTTGGATAATGTGTAGGTGGCACTGAGGATCTTCACAGATTAACCAACATCCTGCAAATGTCTTCAGCGGCTTTAACCCCAGAACCTCATTTCTGATGCCCTCTCCTCTTTCTTCTGCCTCCAGAGTAAATAGACCTTCATCTGAAGCGCAGCGAATGGCTGTCAGACTCCTAACCACGGCACGGAGAGCAGTTTTTATCTGCTCCGCTCTTTTTATACACGATGCGGTGGCACAGCGAGCTTTGAGGCCCTTCATTTCTGCGGGCAGAGGAGTGCGCCGCTCTCTGCCGCTCTTCCAAAAGGAAGATTATTTCAAAAAGAGGCCTATCTGCTGAGCCCGCACTTTTCCTGTATCAAACCCGCCTTTCAACAGCCGCCCCACGATGCTCCCGCTTTCAACATGCACTTTATGAGCAGCTTTAGGCCTGTGAGATGCAAATGTCCCCGAGAGGAGAACCTGTCAGACGCCCGATAATCGTGATTGACGTGTGACCCGCGCGCGGATTACAGCTGGCCAATCTATCGAACATGCACTGTATATTTGTGATGATGTTGCTGCCGATATATATATATATACAGAAATCGAGCAACATGTAATGTATTTTTAATGCATTTTATTATTTGTCCTAAATGTGTTATTTATTAAACTGCATCTCTGCTTTAGAGCAAAAACTGGTTGGCGAGTTTTGATTGGTTTACAATAATCGGCTCAGAATTGATTCAATGATTCATGTGCAAAATGTTGCTATTTATATATGTGGATGTAGTTAAAAATTAAACATTATTTTTTAGTGTTCATTTAGTCGAAAGAGTATGGGAAACATGTCTTATTTTAGCTGTTTTTACTGTGCTGTAGATATTAAACATTTTCATTCTAATTGGTAACAATTGGTTCATCTGACTGGAAAAAAAAGGTGTTGCAAGCAAAAATATTGATTGGGGATAAGTTGAGCAACATTATGATTAAAAAAAAACATTAAAGAGCAGGTCATGCAGTATTTTAAATATTAATATTTTGTTAAAGTTGCCTACAACAGGTTTAAATGCATATAAGATCAGGGGAAAAAAATAACAATAATTATCAGATTTAATATGAGAGTCATTTGTCAATGATTTCTAAACGATTCGTTCGAAGCAATTCTGAGTTTAAGGTCTTTAAACCCCTCCCTTCCATAAGCCTACTGTGCTCTGATTGGTCAGCTGGCCAAGTCTGTCGTGATTGGTTAAGAGAGGAGAACTTGTGCAAGTTAGCTAGCACCACCTTTACACAAAATAATAATTTAGTGCTCAAGCGAATTGTGCCCACAGCTAAAGTTTTGCTGTATTGCATATTTTCATGGGAAAAAATTATTTTAACTGATTCTTCACATCATGATCTTTCGGCATTGATAACCAAACAAACTTGTTTTCACATCGTGTCTTCTTGACATGATGTAAGTGTTTGTGGGCGGGGCAGAGTGTTTGTATTTCGTGGGGATTATGCAAATGTGTTATCCAGTGACGTATATTGGTAACAGACAGAACAATCGAAAACATGACGACCCGTTAAAGGGGTCATCGCATGCCAATTTATTTTATTTATTAGGGGTATTTAGGGTCTTAATGAAAAGTATATAACATGCTTTGGTTAAAATTTCTCAATGGTAGTGTAAAACATCACCCTTTTACCCTGAAAAACAGCTCTGTTCTCAGCGACCTGTTTTGGTGCATTTCTCTTTAAATGCTAATGAGAGGGGATATTATTTATAGGGATTTTTTTTTTTTTTAAACTGGGACAATTTTTATCATTATGGGGTGGATGTGTACAATCACTGCCAACACACATTTACTGTATATTGTTCAAACAAGTGAATTTTGCCTCAGATGACCCCATAAAAGGCAGTTTAGAGTCGACTCTTTCCTTTTGAAAGTCAATATCTTTATTTATCATGCATTTTTTGATAAACAAATTTGCAGACTGTTTACATTTGAGGATATCTTTGTTGCAAACTGCAAAACAGATATTCTTCAAAAACCCATATGACCTGCTCTTTAAAACTAGGTTTAATTTTTCCAACTGTGTGATTGATTATTATGTATTTTTAATATTATTTGTTATATTTGTATTATTTATTTAGAGCAAAAATGCCAGTATAGTTAATAAGTTTGATTAATTTACACGAATCTGTTCAAACAGTCTAAATGATTCAATATGTTGCTTGAAATGTATTTTATTTTAAAAATTTTGCCATTTCAGAGCACAAATATTGATGTTTTTCAAGGATTGTCAAAATAGAGCAACACTGGGTTTATCTAATATATTTTAAAGTATTATTTTCTAAATGTTTTAGAGCAATAAATGGCATTAGAGTTGGTAAATGCTTAGTGTTTATTTAGTGGGAAAAAAGTATTTTTACATTTTGATTGTAATTGGCAAAGTTTCACCATTTCAGAGCAGAAATAATGAGATGCATTTAAAAAAAGTTGATAACAGCATTTATTTAAAATCCAGATATTTTGTAAGATTATAAATGCCACTTTTTATCTGTTTAATGCATCTTTGCTGACCCCTAAGTTTTGAACGACAGATTTATCTAAAAATAAATCTTAATGTCAAAACCTTGCAGAGATTAACAGGCCATTACGAGTATACACAGATGATGTATTTATGAAGTCGTTGTTGTATTACATGCATTATAATGCACGTGCTCGGTAAAATAGGCCAGTGTAGTGTTGATATGTCAGCTTACTCTATAGCTTATGAAATATTTTAGTAAGCAGCTTTCAACTTTGGCCTTGGAGTCTTAAATGAGGCATGGTTTCATTTCGCTCTACAAACCTTTTCATTTAGACAAACCTGTTTTTCTTTTTTAGGAGTGGATGTGCCCCGCACTTGAACTCGGACAGGATTTTTTTTTTCCGATTGTGAAGCCCGTGGCACCTGTACCAACCGCAGGACCATCTGCTTGGCATTCAGCGTCCAATAACACATTTCTGGGATAAACTCCCTCACACATACACACACACACACACACACTCAGGCAGAGACTGGTGGGCCGACCGCTGGTGAAGAACGACAGAGGTCTGTCTGTTAGACACATTGTTTTAATTGCGATGTGAAGATGCCCCAGCTGAGCTGGGAGGAGCGGGACGGTTATCCGGGGAGGTCGGGATGGGAATTTTTAGGGGGGGATTCTGTCTGGAGGAATGCGCTGTAACCTGATCTGTAAATGAAGAGAATCAAAGAGTATTAAGAGCGTTTTGCTGGCCCTCGCTGCCCCTCGGCCGAGGCCACAGGTGTTTGGCAAATACTGTGTTTTGTGAAGGAAAAGCTGCAGGCTGTGTTTATGTCATCATTCCTGCCTTGCGACTCACTCTCTCCCCCGCAAACTGGGAAACCGGAGGAATTCAACCAAATGTACTTCTTGTTCCTTCAGACTCCCTTTTCTCACATTTTTACTTGACTTTTGGGACAGAATGTCCTTTCTTCAGAACAGCTCTCTCTCTCACCTCCAATATATATGTATTTTATATTATTGCTTTTTGAAATAAAGCTATTTTTTGTAAATTATTTATTTGTAAAAATTCAATATAAAAATATTTAAATTGTTTTTAAAATAAAAAAGAAATTAAAGCAGTATTTGTATATATATATAGAGAGAGAGAGAGAGAGAGAGTATACAATTAAGTTGTGAAATGTCCTAAAATGGAATGAAACTGAATGTACAAGAAATTGAGACTTTTGCTTAATTAGTTTATCTCCTTAGAAAAAAACCTCTCAGTAATCTCACATGGGTTTTGTTTCAGAAGAGATCTCAACTGTGTCTCTGATCTTCAAACACAGTTAAGATCTGCAATCCCAAGTAAGAGATCTCAATATAAACTCAAGCATGCGTCTCCAGACTCTTCTGAAGATCGTCTGCCGAACGCATCGATAGACCAAGCTCAGACTGAATGTCGTTCTCTGGTTTCTGTCCATCATGTGTTTCCAATCCTTTCCCATCTAATCACTAATATCCATGTATGATATCCAAACACTTCCCTCAGTAATTCCACTGACCCAGATAGACCCTGCCGGCCTGACTCTAACGAGGAAGAGATCCATTTGATCCTTGATTAAATCTGCGGCCGCGGATCAGCGCTGGCTGTCTGAGCTTTAACCCCTCAAACACAAGAGACCTTCAAGCTACACATCAACATCACATGTAGATCTGCTCCTGAACAAGTGCAGATAATAAAGGACATCTCAAATCTGCTTTGCCATGTCTCCAGACATCGAGAGTCGCGGGCTTAAAGGCTTAGTGTGCATCCTCATTGTGTCTGAATTAAGATGTTTTAGCATTGTGTGCTTCAGAAAGAGACTTATGCATTAATCTTCATCTCCTCAGGAGGAACTTGCTTTATTGGTTTTGCTTAAAGGGATAGTTCAAGCAAAACCAGTATTCATTCACCATCATGTCTTACAAAAAATAAATAAATAAATAATTAAAAAGGTATAGCTGTAAAGAAGCAGTTCTGAACTCATATCATGCTTTATTTGAGGAACAGACTCGAATTTAAAGAGACAGTTCACCGAGAAATGACATTTGCCAAAAATGTGCTCACCCTGCAGTTCATTCAAGATGAGGATGAATTTGTTTCTTCATCAGGTTTGGAGAAATGTAGCATTGCTGAAAGCATTGTAAGCTTAAGTACATCACAGAGCCATTGAAACCGATAAAGCTATGATCAATTAAGGCTTACGATGCTGTTTGGTTATGCAACCCAGACCACTTTTTCACTGCAGGAAGTGTTATTTTGAACTATGGATTTTAATTAAAAAAGTCTTCATGATGCATTTGTTTCTGCTTGAGACGTTAATAGATGGACTGGAGTGCTGTGGATTATTGTGATGTTTTTATCAGCTGTTTGGACTCTCATTCTGACGGCACCCATTCACTGCAGAGCATCCATTGATGAGACACTGATGCAATGCTACATTTCTCCAAATCTGATGAAGAAACAAACTCATCCTCATCTTGAATGAACTGCAGGGTGAGCACATTTTATGCAAATGTTTATTTTTGTGTGACCTATTCCTTCAAGTCATTATTTGGAGGATTTTGTCAAAATTCTACCAAAATACATGTCAGTAATGGATGAGATGGGAAAGCATTGCTATCCTCACTCTTCATGATTACATGCGTATAACGATTTGGATTTATCATGCAACAGATTTAAACACACTTGGTCTGGTTTGTGTTTGAGTGCACAGAGCTGACAGAAATCGATTGTTGCTCGTGCACCCCTGAGCTGATTTACATGCAGACCCCTCTGAGTTCTCGTAACTCCAGACTGAAGCCAGATCGGCTCTGTTTGCCCGTATTGATTATTGTGGTATTTTTGCATGATCGGGGAGGAATCTTTGTGAAGTTTCACCATCGGTTTCCACACGGCTCTTTGTTTCCACAGCTGCAGCCCGTTGCTTTGGATCACATCTGCTCTTCCCTGTGGCTCTGCTCATGCTTCATACTGTACTGTTCTTATGGTTATTAATGCTACAGGATAACCTGCTCTGATCCTGTAGTTCACATGCTTCTGAACAACTGGGGAAAAAGAGCAGTTCCATGCTTTAAGAACTAGAACATAATGAAATATTAGTATTTATTTATATTTTTATGTAATCATATATTTGATGTATATTTCTATTTTATAAGTTAAATTTGAGTTTTAAATCGAATGTCAGTGGAGAAGGATGTATTTGGCCCTATGATAATGAAACAATCAATTTCATACTTTTAAATAACATAAAAATTGTATTCCAGTAAAACCTCTACTATAATGTGATAAAATATATATATATAGAGAGAGAGAGATTTCTATATAATATTTATTTTATATATTTGTATCGTATTAATCAAAAATATATAGCTTTTTAAAATATGTCAACGGAGAATGATGCCTTTGACCTGAAAATAACCAATTTAGTGATCTGCCACTAAAATCCTTTCACACTGCAATATTATACATCGGCCCTGATTTCCATTATTAGCTTTTCAATCACTATTTTTGAGTCACACCTGGATGTGTTTTTCCCTTGCACTCCTTCTATAAAGTTTACCATTTATTATAAATAATTTATTATACTGTTAAACAGTTTGTCAAATTCAGGTCATATGATGTTCAGATCATGCTGCACAAAAATGACCAGATGATTTTGCTTTTCGATATTATCCATCAGAGATGCAACAAAGAAATCTAGCTGTGGATATGCACGGTCACTTTTCCATATTTTGTCAATTTAGAACTTAAAAGCTTCAATTTTAGCTACAGTGCAACTTCAGAATCTGCAAAACCACCAGGAGGCGCTGCATTCAAACAGGAAGTGATGCTGTTTGAGTCACAGATCAGTTTCCTGACCCACCTGAACAGCATCAGGAGTTTAAAAGAGTGACACAGTGACACATCAGACCTCTTTAAGAGACTTTTCTGCAGGGTTTCATAAGGCCCGTGTGCGTCTTCCACCAATGCAACCATATTAAACCCTTGTTATGAAAGCACAACGATGCATTTAACGCACACAGGCCGAGATGAAGAAATGAACTGATCTGTTGACCCAGATGAATCAATACTGTGTGAGCTACAGATTCTGATCTCCCATTTATCCTTTGTGTTTCAGTCAAACTGTGTCCATCATAAACTGCAGTTTTAGTTGATATGTATTTTTCTGCAATGTGACTTTGCACATTCATTGGGGGGAAACCCCTCCATTCGTCTCCACTCATACAAAACAATCTGTTGCAGCACTACAGGTGTTTGGGAAAATGCTGCAGTGTTTTGTGTTTGCATGAAGCGTTCGAGGAGGAAAGATCAGCCGAGGCCTCCTTGTTCCCTAACAGCTAAAATCATGTTAGAAGACCATTTTTACCTGCATATTACTAGTTATGTGCATATGCATGAGCGCTGAAGCTTAACATCAAGCCTAAGGGTCAAATTAATTAAATTACTTTTATCTTTTTATCTTTATATATATATATATATATATATATATATATATATATATATATATATATATATATATATATATATATATTTTTTTTTTTTTTTAATGAATTTTGTATTTTTTGATTTTAAAGGTCAAATATGATTAAAAACGTTTTTATCCCCCTGTTCAATAAGATTTTACTCTTTACACTTCTTTTTCTTTTTTCCCCGCTTTATTAAATGATTTATTTTCTATTTATATATATTTTATATGTAAACATCCTGAAAGGTCAAAAGTGTTATGTCTCTATTCATCTCTTTTTATTTTTTTCCCCCTTGATTTATTTATTTCTTTATTTCTTTTTCATTCAAACTTCACAAAAGGTGATTAAAACCGTTTTTCTCTCATATATATATATATATATATATATATATATATATATATATATATATCAGTAATTTTTTTATGATGAGTAAATTTTTTTTTCATTTCGAAAGATGATAACAGTAATTAAAAATCTTTTTTGTCTTTCCATTTTCTTTTCCCCTTAATTTATTTTCCCCCTCAATTTTATGTGAAGATCAAAAGTGTTTTAAAACGTTTTTTCTCCTTGCAGAAAAAAACTGAAGTGACCAAAAGCTGACTCTTCGCGTATTTCAGCTGTCACTTGTTCTCCACGTTGCGCGCACAAATATTGAACATTTACTAAAACTCTTGTATCTCGAAGCAAGCGTCTACTGTAAGCTCGAGGCAGTCAAAGTTGTGTTTTTCCTCGCGCGCCGTGTCTGCTCGGAGCGCTCGTGCAGTAGATGTCTGTAAGCGCGCACTGATCCGGAGGAACGCTACTTCACCGTTCTGTCTATAAAACACTCCAGGAGCCGAGAGAAGCGCATCACAGGCTGATCTGCGTGTTTATTTAATCCACATTCTCCCTCCGTTAGCGAACGCGTGTCTCGAGCGGGATTGTTGAAGCCAGAGGGACACTTGGAGAGACTTTGTTCGCGTTTGCGCCACTGGACACCTGCGCGTCCGCTTCACCTTCTGCCAAAATGTTGCACTGAACAACAGTATCTTTTTCACGCAGAGTGGATTTTTTGGGACTCGATCGTTCCGTGGGTCCGTGTGTGTGTGTGTGTGTGTGCGCGCGCGTGTGTTTGTGTGTGTGTTTCTGAAGATCAGACACGCTCCTCCTGATCGGGTGTTTTCTCATTGCGATCTGTTTCCATGTTTTTAGGTTTATGTGATATTTCTAAAAAATGCATCACCATCATCATCATCACCATCATCATCAGAGAATGGCCGCGTTAGGGACGGATAAAGAACTGAGCGATTTGCTGGATTTCAGCGCGGTAAGTCACTTCGCGTTTCTGCACGCCGGAGGTCAATGATCACACTTTGTTTCGTTTTGTCACATTTCATTGTGTTTCTGTGCGCGCAAATGATTCAGTAGAAGTCTTGTAAGATGACTTTTGCGCCGCGTAAATTGCATTTGAAATCTAAGAAAGTTGCAAAAGCTTGTGTGGATTTGATAGATGTGATGTTGCATTAGTAATTCTGTTGTCTTATAGATGCGAAACAGCGATTTGAAAATGTTCCCCACACCAATGGTAGTATATCCCACTTTATTCAGTCTTTTCTTGTGCTTTTTTCCCTTTTCTTTACTAGATACATATATATGTTGTGTTGAACCGTAAAAAAAAAAAAATGATTCTAATGGAATTTCTCGTCAATATAATTTTGGAGTCACTCCTAATGCAATTCTGTTGACGAATTCTAGATTGATCCCATTAGGATTTCTTCCAAATTCTGATAGGAATTCCATCAGAATGATTTTTGACAGGGAACGTAAGATTAGAGTAGATTCTAGGGGTTCATCTGGTTCAGTAAAAAAAAAAAAAAAGAGCTAAATGTGCATCCTGTGAGAAATGCTTTTGGGAAGTTTTCACTCAGGAAATGTGTTTTTATGAAGCCACAGATCCAAAAATATTCCAGCTGTCTGTGTGCAGCGACTCTATTCAGACAGACAGAGGCTGAAGTGACAGTCAGGCTAGCTTCTGCTCTCAGGACACTTGATTATATGCAATTTGGCTAGGTTTCGACATTGCAGTCGGATCATATTTGAGTTTAACGTAGGTTAATAACATGAAATTGCATGCATTTATGATCTTAAGCAATGCATTATGCTGTGATTAGCATGTTTGAAATGCTTTTAACCAGTGTGTGTTTTATGTTCTTTGATTCAAGGTGGGTTATGAAAGTTTTTAATGTTTTGTCATGATTGTTTTGTAGATGTTTTCCCCTCCTGTCAGCAGCGGGAAGAATGGACCGACGTCCCTGGGAAGCGGACATTTCTCTGGCTCAAGTATGTCGATGCAACCCAACCTTGTGTTTTTGCCAGGGGTCGTTTTGTGTAACGGCCCGCTGAGTAATTATAAGCTTGGTTTAAATATGCAATGCATGTGTGTGTGGAGAAAACTCGACCTGCAAACTTCAGGTGTGTGTGTGTGTGTGTGACATGCACAGTCTGTGAGAATTTTGCGTTGTGATGTGAGTTTGATTGTTGTGGCAGATGTTTGGTTTTGAGATGCCGCACGATGGCATTGGGCTTGTTTTCTGCACAAACACGCTCATGCATAATTTGTGCAATATGGACGCCGCACCTGCAGCCTTCCTTAGATTTGTATTGTTAAAGTGTGCGTTTTATAAAACGTGACTTTTTATTACACCCTGGTTTGCATTTGGGTTGCATGCAGGAGCTGATTTGAATTCCTCCTCTGATGAATGTTTCCTGCGGCAGCAGCAAATAAATAAATAATTGCAGACAAAAAAAAATGACCTTGACCCTGGAGGTGCGTTCAGGAAGTTTCCAACACCGTGCATGCTTTTTCCAGCATGCGTTTGTGTTCAAATGCATTGCAGTCGTGATCCGAATGCACAGATTGAGGGCAGAGATGGCGTTCACTAGTTTCAATGCCTGCTATTGTTTTCTTTAGACTTGAGTGTTGTTTAGGGTTCGATCATTTGCATGCCACCCTCCCTTCCTTTACCCCTCGGTTCCTGCACTTTCGCCTGAATTGTGTTGCAGTTTTGCGCTGTTGGAAAGTCGAGCAGGAGGGTGAAGGGGGGTCTGCTAACTACAGCTAGTCTGTTGCCATGCAACTTGGCTTGGAAATGCTGGGAAAAGTGTGAATCGTTGAGAAAAGAGAGGGGAAAGAGACCGCGTATTAAATAAATAACAGGAGCGTGTGGGCATGCTGCTAAATTTGCGTAGTCTTTATCCGTTTTGAGCCCGTATCTCGTGCCAGTCTCGGAGATTTCGGCTAACGAAGGATAGGCCCGGATGGTGCGGAGTACATTTGTTCTGCTAACATCCGTAGCTTATTAAGCCACATTGAAAAGTGGGGTTATTTTAATAACGCGCCTGTGCACGGGCCGAAAAAAGTGCTGGGCGCAAAGCCTGCTGCTATTTGCATCGCTCTGTTTTGGTTATGCTTGTCAGTCAAACGCCGGCGATTGCATTAAGTGCAGAGATGAAGAGAGAGAAGATTTCTCCTCCCACAATCCAGCACCTCTCAGAGTGGCTTTGTCTTTCTCTTAGCGAGCAGAACGACGGCAGAAAAAGGAGCCGAGGCGGCGAGGGGGAGAGATGCAGAGGAATATCAAACCCTTTAATTGTGCCTGAGATTAGGAATTAATGAGCGCTTTAGCTTGTAATAGCAATATTATTGCTATCTAATGCTAATAATGAGCCGGCTTATAATAGTCTGATTTTCAGGCCTCTGACTTGCTGGGGTTATTTCTGCTCATCTTTTTGGTTGTGTGAGATAAAGTTGCCTAAAAAGGTCCTTCTAGCAACTATAAAATCACTTTTTAACTACACTTTTCAGGTTAGAATGACAAAACTTACAATGCAGAAGCGGTCTATATGACTTGTGCACTCTATTTCAGGTCTCTTGCTTTGCATCTCATTAAAATCAGTGATCTCTGTATGCTTTTAAATGATCTCAGCAACATATGACTTCAGAAGATGGGTATGTGCTTAAATACACACACTTATTATATATATCTATATGAAATTATTAGTGCTGTCAAATGTTTAATTGCACCAAAGTTTTAGTTTACATAATGTGTGTGTGTGTAATATATTATGTAAATATAAATACTCATGCATGTAAATATTTAAGAAAAATGTTGTTTATAAAATTAATTAATATTCATATGCATATAAATAAATACAAAATATATACTGTATGTGCATGTATTAATATATAAATAATAAATATACACAACACAAACAAATTATGTTAACAAAAACGTTTATTTTGAATGCAATTAATCGCGATTAATCGTTTAACAGCACTAAAATGATTAATTGCTGTGTATGTATAACGCTATATATTTGTAATGCTCATATTCGTATCATGACACTTAATATAAATATTTAAGTAAATATGTTTATTTAAAATTTAAATAAATATAAATATTTGAATACATAAATATATAAATACATAAATATATTTTCGTTTATTTAAAATGTAAATTATTAAAAATATTTTAATGCATTTATTTACTATATTTATTTATTTACTTTTCTGAGGCATTGACAATCTTATTTTATTTTTATTAATTTTTTTTGGTGGTTCAGGATACAAGTCACTAAAGCAGTTTGTATGTTTTTTATTTTCTTCGTTTTCTTTGCTCGTAGGAAACTTAACATGCCTTGTGCTGAATTTGAACTGTCCATCAGTGTCTCTGTCAGATAAACGGTGAATGCATTTGAACAGTGTGCCAGTAATCAGTCTGAATCTTCACGCAATCATATCCTTTAAACTTTGAATGAACTTGAAAATATGAATCTCTTTAGTCATTTAGGCCACTTGAGTTCACCATTCCCTCCAAACGCTGTAGCATCTATGCTAAGAATGCTTGTGCTTTATTATTAGCCGTCTAGAGATGTCACACTGAGCTCGTGGAGAAAAGATGCCAGAATGGCAGCATTACGTCAGCGCTGTGGGGAAAATCTCACTTCACTTTCATTGTCTCAGTGATCTGTTTAGTTCACTGCAGCAGAATCGGCTGTCTTCTCTATTTGTGCAGCATGTGAATGTGCCGTTTGAGTCCCTGGATGACCTTACAGATGTCAATACAGAGAATAATGGATGCAGAATATGAACCATCTCTACTTTATATAAGAAAACAGTTCATCCTTGATCAAGAGGATCTTCAGTTCCTGTTGCTTTTGTTCAGCTGCTCTGATTTTCTGGCCTCTTATACCATCTGTCCCAAAATTACTGTTTTTTTTAACTTTTTTCTTGCTGAAAGTAAATGTAATCAGGGCTTAGGGCAAAAATGACACTGAAAATGCCCCCATAGTCAGAATGATATTTCATAATATACACTGCTGGTCAAATGTTTTGAAAGAAGTCTCTTCTGCTCAGCAGGGCTGCATTTATTTGATCAAAAATACAGTAAAATTGTGAAATATTTTTACAATTTAAAACAGCTGTTTTCTGTGTGAATCTCTGTTAAAATATAATTTATTTCTGTGTTGCACAGTTGTATTTTCAGCATCATTCCTCTAGTCTTCACTGTCACATGATCTTCAGAAAGGATGAAAATATGATGATTTACTGCTCAAGAAACATTTCTGATTATTATCAGTGTTGAAAACAGTTGTGCTGCACAATACTTTTGTGAAAACTGTGATATATTCAGAAGCTTGGGGTAAGTGAGATTGAAAATACAGAAATAAATCAATACTTTTATTCAGCAAGGATGCATTAAATTGTACAAATGTGACAGTTAAGACATTGATATGAATGCTAATAAATGCTGTTCTTTTGAACTTTTTATTCATTAAAGAATCCTGGAAAAAATGTATCACAGAAATATTTCTCGAGCAGCAAATCAGCATATTATTCTGATTTCTGAAGATCATGTGACACTGAAGGCTGGAGGAATGATGCTGAAAATACAGCGGAGCATCACAGAAATAAATTATATTTTTAACAGAAAATTATATTTTAAAATAAAATTCTTAAAAAAAATAATTTAAGTAGTATTATATTTCATGCATAGCTGTCAGATTCTCATGAAAAATATTTTCATGAAGGTAAAAAAATACCCCTAAAAATGAAGTGACCCTTAATAAAAAGTGAATTTCTAGCATGAGAGAGCGGCCCTTCATGGGCCTCAGAACGGCACAAAAGCTTCTGTTGTTTTTCACTTGTTTGCTTCTCGTCCCCCCCCAAAAACCAGTCGTGCTGTTCTGTGTGTCCTCCAAAGTTACGTCAGCAGAGTTTGTTTCCCACCGCGCTGCTGGCTGGATTCTCGCTCTGTTGACATTGTTGTGTCCTGTAGCCCACTTCCTTTGTGATTAAATGTCTGCGAGTGTGTGTTTGTGAATAGCTTTTTATCTCTGTGTGCTTTGATAAGGCCGGTCTGGGCTCTCACATGCTGTTTGTTTGACCTGGAAATGGGGCTCTTGGACCTATTTGTGCTCGAACTGTTTGGGACGGGTGCAGACGCAACATTCGCTGCATGTTGATTAGCGCTTATGTCACGAGTGTAAAGTCAACATCAAAAACGGCTCTGTTTACTCTCTTAATTGGTGTTGCTGCTGGTCTTAATGTCAGTGAATCATCATGGTATTATGAAGAACAAACCGCCTCTGAACCTGTCTGACGTCATCAATCATTGTTTTTCAGCTTCCTTCATTCTAGTCTTTTTTTCTTGATCCAGTCAACTGTAGGTTTGTTTTTACCACAGTTCGCAGGTTTAGTTTAAATGCCATTGAATAAATGATAAATGCAAAAAATCTGTACTTTGTACATATTACTGTTTAATATCATTAAAAGTAGATTTATTTATGATTTAACATTGTTAAACAAGGTGGATTTGCTATTTATTATTTTCACATCTTTAACATCCTTTATTGAGGTAAATTTACTATTCATTATTATTTTTATTATTATTTATGATTCTTAAATAAGGCAGATTTGCTATTCATTCATTTATTTTATTATTATTATTATTTGTTATTACTTAATACCCTATTATCTTCAAACAAGATATTTTACAATTTGTTATTTATTTTATTTATTATTTTACTAGTTTTTTTTTTGTTATCCGACTAGCAATACCCCCCCCCCCCCTGTTTTAAGCATAAATCTAGCATACATCTCTGAATACATAATTGTATTATCTTATACAAGTTTGCGGCTCAAATAAATTCATCTTGTTTTAAGAGTATTTTTTTATGTACTGTTTTAGGAAAATGACTTTTTGCTGTGATTTGTATTCATTTAAATCAATTAGTTTTTCCAATGTTGTTTGATATTTCAGTTTCTCAGAATAACCCTGATAACGTAAGTGATATAAGCAGAATTAAAGCAGATGAACATGGATGTTGACTTCGAAGGCCGAGTGAGCTTCGCTCGTGTTGTTTTGGACAGATGCTGATGTCTGTAAGGAAGTGCAGGCAGAGCTACTTCCTGTTTTTGTGCGCTGGTCTCCTGAGTGCAAAGGAGGCTGCTTTTCTCCTTCATTTACTGTTAGATCTGCTCACTGGGCTTTATCTAAGGGCTTTTCCATTTGAGTCTTGTTTAGTTCAGGTAGTCGGTCTAGTCTGATCTAATCTGGTGCATGATGGGTAATATAGTCTTCTTTCCATCTGTCTGGTTCGGTTAAGGCGGGCCGGCGATCCGCTTCACTCCGTTCACTTCCATTCAGATCCCTATATACTGAATGTTATTGTTTTATTTGTTTTGAACTGGACTGTGTCATTTCTGATCCCGTCCTGTCCGGAGTCGAAATGAATGACTTCAAATACAGATGACTAAAGATGATTCAGCACCCTCATGAAACAACAATAGGGCCAAAGTGCATTGTGGGTAATGACGACTGATGGGAAACACCCAATCACACGGTGCTGGTCTCACACTCTCGTTCACAATAACCTTTGTAAAATCGCCCTGCCCTTTTCAAACAGGTTCCTAAGCTTTCCAAACGCATCGAGAGTCGAGAAAAATCCCTAATTAGATCTCTCTAATGTCTTTAATGTTTCTCCTACACTGCACTGAAAACAAATGGAGACCTCTAATGCAAAATCTCAGAGGATTGTCCTCATTGCACTCCTAAAAACACTCCTAGTGTTCCTGTAGCTCAAGTGGTAGAGCATTGCGTATCAAGCGCAAGGTTGTGGGTTCGATTCCCCGGGAACACATGATTGATAGCCGCTTTGGATAAAAGCGTCTGCTAAATGCATACATTTAATTTAATTTAAATTTTAAATGAAGGTTCTTTATTGGCTTCAATGGTTCCATAAAGAGCCTTGTCCATCAATGGAAGCTTTCAAATGCAGGAAAACTTCTTTATACTGGAAAAAGGTGTTTAAGGTTTTTAAAAATGTTCTTCAAAATGGATCATTTAAGAACTGTTCGCTGAAAGGTTTTTTGGGTAACCAAAAATGGTTACAAAATGCACTGTTCTTCAATGGCATCACTGCAGAAACACCTTTTAATCTGTTTAATCGCAACATTTTGATCATGGAGTTAATAGTGTTCACCGTCTGTTTGATTAGGTGTAACTTGTAACTAACTGCATGATTCTTACTATATATTTCTGCCAATAATAACCTACTCCTAAATGTAATGTAGAAACGTAATATTTTCTGTAAAGCTGCTTTGCAACGATTTGTAGAGTGAAAAGTGCTATAGAAATAAACTTGCACTGAATTGAATTTTTAAGAGATTGTGTCGCCTGTAGAGTTTCAGAAGAGATCTCAACATTGTCTCAATATGAGCTCAAACATTTCTCATCAAATGATTTGATCTTTTTATAAGTCACTCACTAATTTGTGTCTGTTTTCCTACTTTGAGAGAAACATCTGAGACTTATGCTTCATGTGTTTCTCAATTAGATCTCATACGTATGTTAGAAAAGAGCAATACAATTTTATTAAATTAACTATTTCCAATAATGAAGCGCCATAAGTTTCAGTACAGGTTTTTGTAGTAGAAATATCTGAGACAAAGTTAAATACTTAATGTGATTCTCAATTTTGTTTCACTGAACGCTCGTAAGCTTTGAAAGAGCAACTTATGAGCATTAACATTTTATTTAATTATTATCTCTTTCCCTTAATGAAGATTCATGATTGTCAGCGCAGGTTTTTAAGAGAAACATCTGAGACAAAGTGAAATGTGATTCTCAGTTATGTCTCATTTAAGTCTCTTAAGTTATAACAGCAATATCTCAGAAATACAGTTTTATTCAGTTAATTATTTCCCTTAATGAAGCGTCATAGTTTTTAATTTAGTAAAAAGTGGAACACTAATGTTGTTCTAAATTATGTCTCATTTTTCTTCTTGTAAGTTATAAACGAGCAATTTTGAAGCAATTACACAATCAATTATGTCTAATTTAAGTTATTTCAAAGAGCAACTTCTGAGCAATGCAGTTTTATTAAATTAACTTTTTACTTGAATGAATCTTCGTGATTCTCAATTATGTCTCATTTAAGTCCCATAAAAGAGTAACTTCTATGCAATAAAATTTGATTGGGTTAACTCTTTGCTTTAATGAAGCTTCATGATTTTCAGTTCAGGTTTATAGGAGAAACATGTGAGACAAAGTATTTAGTGTGATTCTCAGTGACGTCTCATTTAACGCTCATGAGTCTTTATTTCTCAGAAGTGCTGAAGGATTAACCAGTAACATGTCCCGTGTGTTAACGAGTGCTCTTGTTCTTAACGAATCGCGGTGATTTGTGCGAGGGGTGGGAACAGCACACCTTGTTTTGTCGTCGCACCTGCTCATAGAAGTGAAGGTGAAGAGACTCAAAAAAGTGTAATTAGCCGTCTGAAAATAAAGGCAGAGGAACAGCAGCACTGTGTGTAATTAACACGGCAGGTGAGGAGCACACTGAAACAGAGAACTTTTAATTAAAACGGCAGACTTGTTTGGATATTGTCAAGTGTGCTGCTGGAAGATGTGCCACTGTAATGGCTGCCATAATTGAGCAGTGACAGAGGCTAATGCTGTGTGTGTGTGTGTGTGTGTGTGTGTGTTTGATGTCATCTGTGTCAGAGGTATGAGTGTGTGTGTGTTACTGGTTTCATTAATGTTGTGTTTGTATATAGAGTTCAAAATGAAGGCTCATTAAGTTGCTACTTTTATCATCAACGTGCTTTACTCCAGTGCTGTGGATCTGTTTTGTTCTGTTTTATTATTTTTGTATATCCAAAACCTTACATATATTATAATAATTAGGTTAACAATAAAAATAAGGCTAAAAGAGAAGTATAAATGAAAACTATATATATATATAAGATTTTTTTCCATTTATATTATTAGATTATTAATATTATTATTGTATGTGTACATTAATAAAATAATATATTATTGTTCAAACTAGATTTTATCATATTTTCACATATTATTTTTATTAATATTATTATTTTATATTATTTTGTATTATTATATTATATTGTTTTTAGTTTAATTTGTATTACTTTACTGTTATTTTAAATTCTGGGTGCTTAAAAAAAAAAGGAAAAAAAAAATAGAATGCAACTAATTAAAAATATACCTAAACATTGTTATGTCAATGATGCTAAAAGAGCTCAGTGAGGTTGTGCTGTATTGTGAAGGGCTTGCTGTTATTGCTCTGTGTATTTGAGCATGGATTGACCAATCATCTGTTTTAAAAGGGTTTCTCTTAATTGCTCTGTAACTAGTTAAGTTGAAACTTTTTTATTAGGCAGAAGAAGCTTGATTTAGCAGTGAAATTCCTGCAGTTGTTCACATGTTGTCGTGCATGACTGAAATTTCAGGAAGTGTCAGGTTGAAGTGAAGTGTTCGGATTATCTGTGTGTGTGTGTATGTTTGTGTGTGTGTGTGTGTGTGTAAATTGAGAGGAAATCTCATCTTGGTTTTCCTAAAAGGCAGTTGAACATCTGGCAGTGTGTATATGTGTGTGTGTGTGTGTGTGTGTGTGTGTGTGTGTGTGACGCCATTGACATTCCATTCCATCAGTGCTTTGCTTATGGCTGCCGTTTGCATGCATGCATGCTTGTATGTATGTGTGTGTGAAGCCATTTGCAATCTTAGATAGCCCTTGTGTGTGTTTTATGTGTTTGTTTATGTGTGTTTGACGTGTGTGTGTGTGTGTGTGTGCTTTTCTCACTCTCGTGGTGTGGGCAGTACGTGCTACTGTTTTTCTAAGTGCTAATTTTTGCTGCAGTTGCTGGTTTAACGTCCGTCTCGTTACAGCTTGAACCAATTACAGTCCTAATTATTCAATAAATATGTATTTAAGAAGCTGTTTACTTTGCGTGTGAGCCGTGGCACGTACAGCAGGAATCAAGCCCGCTGGGGTTAAGCGCTTTAAACATCTGACAGAAACCGCAGATATGAGACCGACTGCAGAGAGACGTTCAGAAACGCAAAGGTTACGAACAAATGATGGTGTTCTGAATTTGTTTTTCATTGTAGTTCTTGTACAAAAACATGTCAAGGTCATATTTCATACCAATTTATTTAAAAAAAGGAAAAAATATATGAAGTATATTATGAAGTCAATATAATAATATTAATCAAATATAAAATATATTTTGTGTGAAAAAAATGTCTTTACGTTGTGTTAAATACAGCGTTGCTATCATGCACTTTATTCACTTAATCGCACTTCATGCACCAAAAATTGCACTTAAATGCACTTTATGTACAAACGTACTCTATACACAAGACTATGCACTTAAATTAGATGCACTTTATGTAAAAAAATATGCACTTCTAATACATATATATATATATATATATATATATATATATATATATAAAACAGTAAAGAGAAGCACAGCTGTAAATAACGCAAGTTACAAAAAAGCTAAATGTCTGGAAGCATAATAGTTATAAGAATATGAGGGGGTAAATGTGTTTAATTGTCATGCTTCATTTTCTCTAAGCAAAATACAATTTAATATTAATGCCTTTTGATTTGGGACTGAAATTTGGCCTGCTCTTGACATATATATATATATATATATATATTTTTTAATTTTTTTTCACTCTTGCGTTCTTGTTTAAAGAAACAGAGGGTGAAACAGACAGGAATGTAACCAGACACTGCGAGGAGTTTTCCCACAGAAGTGCCCTCTCATGAAAGGCTTTTGTCTGGCCACTGTGTTCAAACATACTCGTTTCTCTCTCTCTCTCTCTCTCTCTTTTTCTCTCTCTCGCTCTCTCACTCACTCGATCGTTCTTTTTTCTCTCTGAAAGTTTTGCAGGTGTTCAGGGCGCAGCAATGAAACGAGGTCTGTTATTTAGTGCGTGCGGCTGGCTGGTGGGCGGGGCTTCCTGGCCTCTTTCTCCTCCATCAGGGTCATTGGCTGAGGAGGAGCAGAGAGGAGGGGCTGATGGGTAATGTGAAAAGCAGAAAGACAGAGATCTGCTCAGTGTAAACACAGAGTGTTCTTTTATAGACACTGACAGACCAGACACACACACACACAGGTTTTCGGATGACAGTGTAGTTTTGTGATTCGCGATAGTAGAGTAAATGCTAATATGCACCAATTAAACACACTGTTATACGAATATTAATAAACATTTGAACAAATTAGTGTAAATTTAAGTATTTCTGAATCAAGTAAATGCTGATAAAGTAATAAAAAGCAAAGTTTTTTTGTAAATGCTGTTTAATTAATGTTAAATTTAACATCGTAGGAGCTGTATTTACAGGGAAACACCTGGAAATGCACAATTCTGATATTCTGACACTGTTTACGTTCATTCTCAAAAACAGGCGTTTTGACCAACAAGTGCATTTGACCGTTCATGCGTGCCACATTTCCTACGAGGCGCGAATGTTATTTACAGAGTGTGAACACAAAAGTGCATGTGAGCATCTGTCAGTCAGAAAGTACAGCAGAAGATCGTTGCATTATATACATTGTAACATTATTTTCAGTTGACATTTTTTTACTGTTATATTGGACATAATCTTATGGATATATTGGACATTGACCTTACATTGTAACATGTAACATGTACAGTTATATTGTAAAATGTAACATTATTTTGATACATTGTTACATTGGACATTGACTTTATATCGTAACGTTAAATCATAGCATTAATTTGACAATATTGTAACAATATCTTCACAGTTCTATTGGACGTTGAGTATAATGAATGTTAATTTTATAAAGTAGTAACTCTTTACAGTTATATTGAGCATTAACACTATATTATAGTAGTATATGACAATTATTTCAGACACTGACTTTATTTTGTAACACTTATTTTGACACTTATATTAGATATTGATGTTATACTGATACAATATTTTGATTGTTGTATCGGACGTTGATTGTAACATTAACTTGATAGATATATTGGCTGTTGAAGTTAACTTGTAACATCATTTTAAAAGTTATTTCGGACACTCATAATGGATGTTGGCGTTACATTGTAACATTTCGAAAATTAAATTGTTGCTTTATATTGTAACATTATTTTGACAGATTTATTGGACATCGTTGTTATATTGTAACATCATTTTGACAGGTAATTGGACGTTGACGTTAAATTGTAACATTAATTCACAATTACATTCGGTTGACGTTATATTATAGTTTTAGTTTTTCACTTAAATTGGACGCTGATGTTATATTGTAACAGTAATTGACCGTTATAATGAACATATTGTAACATCATTTTAACTGTTACATTAGATAGTATATTGTAACGTTAAGTTAAGTGCATTTAAAATTCCAACCCGGAATTTCACAGCAGTATCTGGAAGCAAATTTTCTGTGTTATTATAAAACCAATACGAATACATTTCTAGGGTTTGATATGGGATCACATGCATGCATCTCCATCCTCACATCCATTTCCTCCGTCTCCATCCCCGCATCGGCTGTTCCAGGATTTCACGGAATTCCCTGTCTGGGTCCCGCTCGGTTTCCACGGTAACAGGTGCGGAGTTCACCCTGGCGTCTGGACGCAGGAAGGTGTGTGTGGACTTAATTACGCCGAGAATTCCAGCACGCACACACATCTCACATGTTCTGGAACAACTGTTTCCACACTGCAGAGTGAGACGAGCTGTTCAGAACTGTTCTGCGCTAGAGTTTGAACCTGACACAAAGCCAAAGAGCAGGAAGAGCCCTGCATGCGGTTTGAGCGCTTTAACGAGTGTGTTCTTGTAAAGCTTCCCTGAAAATTGCTCTCAGCAGAGAGACAGGGAGAAAGAGAGAGAGAGAGAACAGCTCTTGATGGGAAACATCGAAGCCTCCTTAGCGCATTTGAAACCGAAGTGTGAATGAAACATATCGGCTCTTTAAGAAAATATTTCAAGCTTCATTTGCAGAGGGTTTTTCAAATGGCACAAATTGTTTTCACCATGCTAAACTCCTGCAAATGAGTAGACTGGAAATGTTTACCTGTTTACAGACACAAGCGCTTTCACACATGCGGCGTGTTTTGATATGTTCTCTAAAGAAGAGAGAGAGTGGCGAAGGGAGAAAGCGATGGAGATGTGTGATGGCTATTGCTGCTCGTCACTGTGTATTACATGGCCTTGGGTTTTAAAGGCAATGCTGTGGCAGATGCCAAACCGACGAACACAATGCACACGCAACGCAATGAAAACATGACCTTCTCTCTCTTGTTGCGTCATTCGGTCTTTCTTTCTTTCTTTCTGTTCAGTTGTCATTTCATCATTGGGAATTATAATTGCTTAAGTTTTTCAAGGAATATTTTGCTCGAAATTAACATTTTCACACTCACACTCACTCTAAGACTTACATAGAAACAATCACTTTGTTTTTTTTTGCCACATTCAAACTCCAAAAAGAACAATAGATAAATAAAAATAAAAATAAATAATTTGACACTAATTTTGGATGTTGATGTTATGTTGCAACATTATTTTTGACAGTTTATTGGATGTTGATATTGTATTGTAATAAAAATTGATAGTTACATTTGACATTGACTTTATATTATGGCATTTTTTTATGTTAAATTGGAAGCTGATGTTATATTGCAACATTAATTGACGTTAATGCAACATTGACGTTTTATCATAACATTATTTTGACTTATGTTGGACGTTATATTGTAACATTAATTGACAGTTACATTTGCCATTGACTTTATATTATGGCATTTTTTTATGCTAATTTGGATGCTGATGTTACGTTGTAACATTAATTGATGTTAATGTAACATTAATTTGACCATTACATTGGCTGTTGACATTATATTGTGACAATATTTTGACAGTAAAATTCGTAATTGATATTATATTGTACTGTAACATTATTTTCACAGTTATATTACACACTGATGTTACAATGTAACATTTTCATAAATTTCAATTGGCGACTTTTCATCTGTGAACGTTCACTTGTTTTTTCCCCCAATCATTGTTAAACTCCAAAACTGACTTTTACATTAATTCATTATTTTAATTTATGTTTTAATTTGCTGAGAAGCAAGCTCTTTGTTGCTGTCAGAGCAGCGTGAACATTCGTCTAAACGGTTGCGTGGATCTGGATGACAGGAGAACGATTCCTGTAAAGAGATCTGCTGGTTTGCTGTGGCGCTCAAGTCTTTGATGTATCTTTTTCTCTGTTTCTCTCTTTTCATCTCTTTCTTTACCTTCCTCAAATCAGTTTTGTTATGGCTGTGAAGGTTCTCTGAGTGCGAGCGCTTCAATAGGCTCTTGGTTTTTGTGTGTCTTGTGAACTCAAGTACAGACATGTATAGTCAAACATCTACAGCTCTTTCATGGATAATCAAAGGTCTGGACATAAAGAGTTTTGTCATTACCTGGGAAACAGCCCAGATTAATATATATAAAAAAACAAAACAAAAAAATAAACAGAAAATCATCCTGCCTGGATAAAATTATTTATTTATTTATTTTATAAATATGCATCAATTCTGTATAAAAGCAAACAAAGTAAATGTCTAAATACTTTACAAAATTTTATTCTTATTTCTTCCACAATTTCTTTTTTTTGTTATTTTATTAACATTTTTATTTAATTTTTTTTATTAAAATGTAATAATTAATGTATACATTAAAATTTATTTAAATAAGTATAATAATATTTATAGTTTCCAAATAAGTAAATAAATGAATATACATTTAAAGACCTTCATATATATATATATATATATATATATATATATATATATATATATATATATAGAAATGTATATAAGTATTCATGTTAACAGGCCAAACATGTTGTGTTTTTAACATAGTTCTGGTAGTATTTTTCCCACTCATTTCCTCCAATGGGATTTCAGACATTCTTCAGTAAAAAGTCACATTTCTGAGCTGAATCACAATATAACTCAGGAAACTCAGTTAAGCTCTATATAGTGGGCGGAGCTCTTTTCCCAAAAGACGTTTCCATGGTTACAGCGTCTTCTCTGATTGGTGGAGCTCTCATCAGGATTATGGGTAGTGTAGTTCTTCAACATTAACTTCAGAGAAAGAAAGATGCATATATTATTATTCCAAAAAACATGAGTTTTACTTTCTATTGCTTTTTAAATGCACTGAATTGCTTTATATGCACAGTATGAATTCTGATGTGTTCTTTTTTTAATTTATTTTGAGATTGACATTTTTCATCTGTAAGCTTCACCAATTTGGCATCACGAGACGTCATTGAGTCAGAAGTTTGGGAGAAATTAGGAAGGTTTCACGGCCAAAGCCTCTCCATTTTCATATGATCCTAGTTTATTTTCTCATTCCTCCGCTAGATTTTCCCCACATATAAAAGCGTTAAGCAAAAGTGAGTCGCCCACACATGTCACACACACACACACAAAACACATATGGACACACGCACACTCGATATTGTTATTTGTCACTTGCATCTTGTTTCTGGGCTATTAAAAGCCCGGCGCTCTCACACACGTGGTCAGACTCTTTCTCTCCATATGTGTGTGTGTGGGATGGGTCGGCCGGGTGTGACAGAGGTGTGTTGGGGTGTTGTAACGCCTGGCGTCGCTCTGCTGTTTAGATAATGGTGATATGGGCACTCTTGGCTGCGTCGGGAAGGACATTAATGTTTTAGCATATGTCTGCTTCTGAAGTGTGAACAGAACTCATGTTACGGATCGACTCGATGCTCCTCTGAGCTGAACGCGTCTCTGAAAAACCAGTTCTCTCCTCGCAGGCGGACGACAGAGATGCTCGAAAATAGCCTGTACCTGAGTCTGCCGATCCGGTCCAGTCTGGTCTGGTCTGGTTTCACGGGGATGGTTGTTGCTCTGCTCTGTTTTCTTTGGCATTGTGTGGTTTTGCTGATGGTTTTTGAGGACCACAACCTGTCCGTGTTGACTTCTGAGTAATTCTATGAAGTGGCAGGTCAAAAAACTGTTGAGTTTGAGACCTAAACTACATGAAATCTCATGTTAGATTAACTAAAATCATTGAAATGGTTTCCTGAGTAGTCAGGCATGGTTGTCTGAACAGATGATGGCAAACTGAACAATAATGCTGAAATGTTAAGGGGTTTGTGAGTTTATAGGACTGTTGTGACTTTCTTGTTAACTTTTGTCCTTTGTTGGTTGTGTTTGATTGTTAAAAGATCATCTTTTTACATTTGTTGATTGTGATCGTTCTTGGGGTTTGTAATTTCTGAAAAAAAAAAAAAAAACCCAGACCTGATCAGTGGAGGAAAAAAAATCATATTTTTATAGATTTTATTTTTAATTTTATTTATTGAAATATGCATACATTTAGTACACTCAAAGGTATATATATATATATTCCTAAAAAACAGCCCTGATCGATGGAGAAAAAAGATTATCTTATTTTTATTTAATTTCGTATTTTGCATTTTTTTTTCCTAGTTTACATGTGCAGAAATTCACTCACTGGCCACTTTATGAGGTGCACCTGTTCAATTGCTTGGTAACACAAATCGCTAATCAGCCAATCACATGCCAGAAACTCAATGCATTTAGGCATCTAGATGTGGTGAAGACGACATGCTGAAGTTCAGACCGAGCATCAGAATGAGGAAGAAAGGGGATTTAAGAGACTTTGAACGTGGCATGGTTGCTGGTGCCAGTCGACTGGTCTGAGTATTTCCTACTTCCAGCAGGATAATGCACCATGTCACAAAGCTCAGATCATCTCAGACTGGTTTCTTGAACATGACAATGAGTTCACTGTACTAAAATGGCCCCCACAGTCACCAGATCTCAACCCAATCGAGCATCTTTGGGATGTGTTGGATTCGCATCATGGATGTGCAGCTGACAAATCTGCAGAAACTGTGATGCTATCATGTCAATATGGACCAAAATCTGTGAGGAATGTTTCCAACACCTTGTTGAATCTATCTCATGAAGAATTAATGCATTTCTGAAGGCAAAAGCGGGTCCAGTCTGGTACTAGCAAGATGTACCTAATAAACTGGCCAGTGAGTGTGCATACAACTATTTGAAAAACTGGAATCTGAGGGTGCAAAAAAATCTAAATATTGAGAAAATCGCCTTTTAGAGCTTTCTTACTTTTGATACGAAACAAAGTCTCAGCTTTTCAGCAATATCATCTTTTCCTCTTTATTAATAGTTATTCCATCAAACAATGACATTTAATGTAATTGTTCAATCAGTGTTTCAAGTGTGGAAAGATGTAAAATAAACAGAGCTTATAAACAATAATGTCACTGATATCACATTTACCTTGACTACAAACTCACAGTCAACTAGCAGAGGAGCATTATGATAAATATATGCAAATATATGCACTGTAACGCTATAAATACATGTAATATTCATTGCATTTGACTTCATTTTATGTAAATAAATAAGTATATATATATATATATATATATATAAACAGCAATATTATGCAATTTAAATGTTTGTGTTCTAGCATTTTCTGATCTGTTTTAATGATAGACACCATTTAAATGTTTTTATTTCAAAAACAAATTGTAATTATAATTATGTTTTTTATATGTAAATACACACACATATT